>NW_012116710.1:3560466-3575855 GCF_000951035.1 Colobus angolensis palliatus
AGGCTGAGGCAGGAGAATGGCATAAACCCGGGAGGCGGAGCTTGCAGTGAGCCGAGATCTGACCGCTGCACTCCAGCCTGGGCGACAGAGCCAGACTCCGTCTCAAAAAAGAGAAGAAAAAAAAATTCCATTAACTTGAATGTGGTTCTTATTTTCACCCTTCTGGAGAAGTACTTGGATTAAAAAGAAAGAAATTTTCTCTCCTCCCACCACCCACCTCCCATGTATGATTTTACTAACTGAACTGAATTTTTGAAATCTCATTACAGACTTGAATAATCATCCCATGAATGTTAACTCCCCTAACACTATAACTGAGGCCCATTTCTAAAGTTGATCTTAAAACTGGAAAATTTGAGTCTATCTAATTTTGTGAAATATAAGGATGCTTTTTACGTGATGTAAAAATCATATTTGTAAAATGGTTAAACTAGGAGGCAATATTTTTATTTCAAGTATGATCTCTTTTAAGTGAAAAGTTTCTGTCATTTAAAATTTTTAGAGTCTTATATTTTCACAAACAATATTTCAAAGGCAAACGTTCTTCCTAACTTTGTGTGTGTGTGTGTGTGTGTGTGTGTGTGTGTGTGTGTGAGACGGAGTTTTGCTCTTGTTGCCCAGGCTAGAGTGCAGTGGTGAGATCTTGGCTCACTGCAACTTCCACCTCCCGAGTTCAAGAGATTCTCCTGCCTCAGCCTCCCGAGTAGCTGGAATTACAGGTGCCCGCCACCCTGCCCGGCTACTTTTTGTATTTTTAGTAGAGACAGGGTTTCACCGTGTTGTCCAGACTGGTCTGGAACTCCTGACCTCAGGTGATCTGCCTGCCTTGGCCTCCCAAAGTGCTGGGATTTTCCTAACTTTTAAATGGCACATTCTGCTAAAGTAGAATCAGAAAATTTGAGTCCACATTTCAAACCACCACTGGGAAAACAGTGGTAACCTAAAGGAATGTTGCTTGATCACTCTGAGCCTTGGTTTCCTCAACAGTAAAATGAGGATAATTACCACCTCCTGAGTTTGCTTTGCAGACTAAATGAAATGAGATGACATACAAAAGGGTCTGGCACACAGTAGGTGTACTTTTCCCCTTTCAGACAAAATGTAAGCATTGCCATCCTTATTTTCACTAGGAAGTGAAAAGCCTATTTTATGCCCTGGTAGGTGAGACAGTGGAGGGGAAGGAGGCGATAGAAAAATAGTTGGAGGTAAAGTAGTAAAGACACTGAGGAGACTGGGAGGAGAGGCAATACTGTAGGAAGCACCTGCTGTACACAGGGAGCTAGATGCAGCCATTGTGAGGTTTTTATTTTGTTTTTTGGTTTTTGGTTTTTTTTTTTAATAGTGGTTGGTAGACGTTTTCCTGGTTCTAGGAGTAATTCATGCATGCTGTAGAGGCTTTGGAAAATTACCTTTGTATAGATCATTTTAGTCTTTCAGACAGGAAACACTTCAGCACTTACTGTGAAAAGGATCCCGGTGGTCATCCCATGAACATTGATCGAGTCCCAGATGTGTGCTCCGGGGAGTGCTGAACAATGGAGTGAAGAAGCACATCTCGGGAGGTGCTGGGAAGAACCTTGAGATTTCATCTGGGGAACAGAGTTGCTGCCAGTGCTGAGTCTCCCTGCCGCTTCAGTTAGCATTTAGCTGATACGATAAAGGAAACTTAATCGAAGGAGTCTCAGTTCATAATTCTACGGACTGAGCAACATTGCCATCTGTTGGTGTAAATCAGTAACTGATTTCCTTTATTAGGGGCAAAACCTATAGATTGGTATGTGGTCTTACTAAGAGGAGGGGGCCAGGCGCGGTGGCTCATGCCTGTAATCCTAGCACTTTGGAAGGCTGAGACAGGTGGATTGCTTGAGGCCAGGAGTTCAAAAGCCAGCATGGCCACCATGGTGAAACCCCGTCTCTACTAAAAATATAAAAAATTAGCCAGATGTGGTGGCAGGCGCCTGTAATCACAGCTACTCAGGAAGAATCGCTTGAACCCGGGAGGTGGAGGTTGCAGTAAGCCGAGATCACACCACTAACTAATAGCCTGGGCAACAAGAGCAAAACTCCATCTCAAAAAAAAAAAAAAAAAAAGGAATTCGTAGCCTGCTGAATGAAGTGAGAAAGAAGAAATATGAGGCCAGCTCTTGCCAATGTCACCTCCAGGTTGGAGAGCACCCCCTAAAATAGAGAATGGGGACCATCTAAAGCTCTTCTTGAAAATTAAGGGATGAGAATCCCAGCACTTTGGGAGGCTTAAGTGAGAGGATCACTTGAGAACAGCCTGGGCAACATAGTGAGACCCTGTCTTTACAAATAATTTTAAAAATTACCTGGGCGTGGTAGCATGCACCTGTAGTCCCAGCCACTGGGAAGGCTGAGGTGGGGAAATTGCCTGAGCCCAGGAGGTTGAGGCTGCAGTAAGCCGTGGTTGTGCCTCCGGACTCCAGCCTGGGCAACAGAGAAAGACCCTGTCTCCAAGAAAATAAATAAATGAGAAGAGCTGCAGCCCCTAAGGGAAATTAGCATGAAATAGGTATTTCTTAATTATTTTAGCTGACTTTCATTGTTGACCGCCTTTGTGTTTGAATGTTGATAAAAGCAAATCCTGATTATCTCCTTTTTCTTCTCTAATGATGGTGAAGTGTTGACCCAGTTTCTGCACGTACTAGGTACATCTGGCCCCTTTCCATTTGCTGGGTTGTCCTCTTGACCACTGCAGTGTGGCCCCGGGGTTACGGGCACAGCTTTTGTGGTCGAACCCTGGTTTGAACCCCAGTTTTGCCACTGTATGGCTTTGGACAGGTCATTTCCTCAATTTCCCTTTTCATCTATAAAAGAAGCATAATGTTAGGACCCCCCTCAGAGGATGGTCTTGAGGATTGACAAGGAAGAATAACTTTCTTCTGGTGTGGAGTCTTTTATGAATACTCATTAACTGCAGCTGCTGTTACTACTACTAATGAGTAAAGAATTAGACTAGAGAAGCTGAATCCTAGTATAAAATGTGAAGAAATGAGGGCAGATTGGAATTCTTTCATCTTTACCCTCTGGGGTTTTGTTGACTTCTTGAACATCATGGAATACCAGTCATAGTTCTGCTTAAAATGATATCAAATTCTGGGTGGGCAGTTTTGTATTTGAAGGAAAGTACCTGAGCTTGTAAATGCAAATGTTGCTTTGCCGTGCATTCTTTCCCACTGAAGTTAACTGTGCTGAAACGGACTAAATGCCTCTTTGGAAACAAGCTTTAAGGGTCTGTAGCAAGTTTTCTGAATATCTTTATTACTAATGTTAAAGGATAAAGCACGTTTAAGTTTATTTGAGCAGACAGCCATTCGTGAATCAAGCTGCACCAAAACCGAAGTGGTTTGGGCTCCTGAGGAAGGGTGTGAAGGGAGGCTTTTAGAGGGTGTGTGAGGAGGCACAGGAGAGAAGTTGGTTGGTTAAAGTTTGAGCAGTTGTCTTATTTAGGTTATCCCAGTGGCAAGTATCTGATTGTGTAACTAATGTTCAGTTGGCCATTTAGGATTGGCTGAGCTTAAGTTTTGTTTAGTTTAATATGGAACTGGGTGTTGGATCCATCTTGGTGTAATGGCTTTCCCCTAAGTTATTTTAACACGAGGCAGTTATTGATACCTTTAAGATGAGTTTGATTTTTGGAAATTAGACATCAGTTGGTACCAAGACTGGGGATTAAGTGAAGTAGTACATCACATTTGGTCAAAAACAACCGAGTTCTGGAAGAAGTTTCCAAAGAGAAATTTGGAAATGTTTTGCCTGCTGGCCTTTTGAAGTTCAATGATTCTTTCAGTACATAAACTCCAACATACTTGTTAAAAGTCACATCATTTCTTTACAGTTTCTCATCCCAGTTTCCCCAGCGTCCTCTTGTGAAGGTATCAGAGAAAGAAGATAGCCCTCTCTTCATGTCCTTTCTGAACTCTGCCTTTTCAGTGGGCAGAGGAAGTGCTTTGTGGCACAGACCCAACCCCCGAACCTCCATGTGTTGCGTCAGGCAAAATGAAATGGACACAGGCCGGAATTCTACTGATTTGAGGCGTTGCTGGGCTCGTTTGTGCAAATAGACTTAGAAGAGCTCATTTAAAAGGAGTGACCATTTCCTGATTTAGATTCTGAGGAGTTTTGGTTTTGTTTTACTGTTGTTCACTATTATGAGCTTACCGTGGGCTTTTTTTTTTTTTTTTCTTTTTTCTTGAGATGTAGTTTTGTTCTGTCGTCCAGGCTGGATTCCCGTGCTGCAATCTTGGCTCACTGAAACCTCTGCCTCCTGGGTTTAAGCGAATCTCGTGCCTCAACCTCCCGAGTAGCTGGGATTACAGGCGCTCACCACCATGCCTAGCTAATTTTTGTATTTTCAGTAGAGACGGGGTTTCACCATGTTCGCCAGGCTGGTCTCAAACTCCTGACCTCGTGATCTGCCTGCCTCGGCCTCCCAAAGTGCTGAGAGTACGGGCATGAGCCACTGCACCCGGCCCTTAGCATGTGCTTTTAAAGTTAAAACCACGAGGGGAAGGTACTCATTACTTCATAACTTGTGTTTCACCCACCTTGCTGTCTTCACATCCCCACTTTCTGCATCCACATTGAAAGGTGAATTTGTTCAGCTCACATTCATTTATAGGAATAATTTTCATTGCTGTGTGAATAAAATGTGCTGCCACTTTATGCTGTAAATGGATTCTTAGTTTAAAAACCTCACTGATAAGAAAATAATTTTGTTTTAATACATATAATTTTTAAAACCTGGGGCAATTTTTATTTTATAAAGTCTTACGATGTAGTAAGCTGACATATGCTTGAAGGGAAACCATACACGTTTTTATTTTTTATTTATTTTTTTTTTGAGATGGAGTTTCACTCTTGCCAGACTGGAGTGCAATGGCATGATCTTAACCCATCGCAACCTCTACCTCCCGGGTTCAAGCGATTCTCTTGCTTCAGCCTCCCTAGTAGCAGAGATTATAGGCATGCACCACCATGTCCGGCTAATTTTGTATTTTTAGTAGAGACGGGGTTTCTCCATGTTGGTCACACTGGTCTCGATCTCCCGACCTCAGGTGACCCACCTGCCTCAGCCTCCCAAAGTGCTGGGATTACAGGAGTGAGCCACCACACCTGGCCCATACACGTTTTTATTAACCACAGTTAAATGCATTTAGAAATCCATAGTACTGATTAAAGGTAGCAACCACCTTACCCCAATGCCCGGGCTGCACTTAACATAGCTCTCAGCACAAACCACCACCCTCAGGGGGTTGTGCCTCGTGCTGGGGACAATCAGTGACATAGAAGCCATGCTCCTGTATCGCCCGGTAGAGTGTAATGAACTTGGACGCCAGCCTTGTCCGCGGGACTACGTACTTCTCCGTAAATTGACTCTTGTCCAGTTGCTGTCTACCTTCTGCCATCAGGACGCAGTTAATGAACGTGAGTGTGTAAGTGTAGCAGTTGTGGTGGTCTTCTTCATACCTTATGGAAGAGAACAAGGGTGTTGAGAAGAAAAGGCTGCTCAGGGACAGTCTGTGAAGCTACCCATCAGGTGCCTCAGCAAGCAAGGCCTCTGCTGGTTCATGTGGTTAAGAAGCTTCAAGATGTGCAGTTCAGGCCAGGTGCAGTGGCTCACACCTGTAATCCCAGCACTTTGGGAGGCCCAAGTGTGAGGATCACTTGAGCTCAGGAGTTCGAAACTGGCCTGGCCAACAAGGTGAAACCCTGTCTCTACAAAAAATACAAAAGTTAGCTGGGCATGGTGGTGCACGACTGTGGTCCCAGCTACTTGGGAGGCTGAGGCAGGAGAATTGTTTGAACCCAGGAGGCAGAGGTTGCAGTAAGCCAAGATCGCACCACTGTACTCCAGCCTGGGCGCATAGGAGGTTTAGCGAAAGGGTATATAAGCCTGTCCCAAGCTTCAATTATAATGTTTCACCTACAAGCTCCTTCCCATCCTATTCTTTTCATGTTCACTTCAGACCCTAACTACAAAGCCTGGCAGAACCTTCATTTGATCCTAATCAGAATCATGAAGCCCAGTCTGTTTTGGGCTTCATGTAATTCTGGGGGATGCTTGGTCTCTGGGCACCTGCTTGCTGCAGATTGGCATAGACTGACCCAGATGTTCAGAGTGGTTACTCAGTTGCAAGTTAACTACCAATTTGGGGAACTTACTGAACTTCTAGATTTCAGAGATGGAATTCCGTATGAGTTTTATGATATTCCATAGTATCTAAACTTATTTCAAAGGAAACCTCAAAATAAATCCACAAATATGCTATACATCTTATCAAATGTTGAGAGTGAGAAATTAACTTGAAATTGCTAAAATTACAAAAAAGAAGCTTTTACATTTTGAACATTGTTTTTTTTTGTTCTGTTTTGTTTTTCTTTTTTTGAGACGGAGTCTCACTCTGTTGCCCAGGCTGGAGTGCAAAGGCATGATCTCGGCTCACTGCAACCTCCGCCTCCTGGGTTCAAGTGATTCTCCTGCCCAAGCCTCCCAAGTAGGGACTACAGACGTCCACCACCATGCCTGGCTAATTTTTGTATTTTTAATAGAGACAGGGTTTTGCCATGTTGTCCAGGCTGGTTTCGAACTTCTGACCTCAGGTGATCCACCTGCCTCAGTCTCCCAAAGTGCTAGGAATACAGGTGACAGCCACCGTACCCAGCCTGAATATTGTTTTTTTAAATTTTTGTTTTAAAGAAATATATCGTGACTTGCTATGTATGTGTACAAATACCTTGTCACACAACTGAAATAACTGAATACAGATTCTAGTCCTTTCAGCTCTTAAAACGCTGTAATTTTGTTATGTGTGTGTGCTGACCCAACTGCAGAAAACCTAGAGTAGCTCAACCCCTGTTTATATTCTGTTAGCGATGTTAATGTCTCTGGATCAGCTCGAAGTGAAGCTAAATGCTGCTGGGTCCTGTGTGCGCTGAGGCCACACGGGGATCCCACTTGCATAGCATGTGAGTGCCAGCTAGGGTGCAGCATTTGCAGTCGTGTACCTGTGAGGCAGCCAGGTCCCCGAGGTGGAGAAGTCTTCCAGGTACTTGTCCCATTGCTCCATCATTCCATACATGTGGGGCTGCAGTAATGGGATGCTTATGCTCTGTTCCCATCCTGCTCCATCTCGCTGGACACCATGTGCACTGTAATTATACACAACCCCTGCAAATCGAAACCAAAGTCATGTGGAGCCTCAAGGAGATACACACCTCTGTGAAAAAGGGACATCAGAAAATGACAGTAGCCATGTGGTAACTTTACATAATATAAATCCAGGGTGGAGGTTCTAGAATCTTTCTTGCGCCTAAGGAGATTTAGATTTGCCTAGAGTCAGGGAGGGGTTTATGTAGCCTTCCCTGTAACCAGCAGTCATTTCCTTGAGAGAAACCCAGTTCTAGCTCTACCTGCTGTTCAGGGCTGTGAAGTTGCCCCCAGGAAACAGAGACGATAATAGGCACCAGGATCATCATCTCCAATATTTTTATTGAAGTTCTGTATTTACCAATGGGTCAATCCTGTCTCCTTAAATCCAGAATAAATTTCCACCTGCTAAACATGAGTGGTAAGTATGACTGTTCTTGTGGGTAACTAAGTTCAGAACCGTTCTGGATTTCTGATCAGTGTCACTTTCTCTTGCCTCAGTGGGTAAGGAAAGGCTGTTATTAGACCTCACCTGTGAGGCCTGGCTAGGTACCTCACCTGCCTCACCATATCCAGGCTACATATCCTGCAGGTGGCTCCATCCAGGCCCTTTTCCTGCAGACAAGAAAGCTTCTGGCTGAAGGGTTGCACACACTGCCCTCAGAGCTATAGGTGGCCAAAGGAACAGTTTTGTTTAATCTTCACTTTCCTTGAAAAAAAAAAAAAAAAAAACACTGCAGGCCCCACCACATCCTACTTTACTCCTGAAGTCCCTAGAATGTGGGGACCCAGTGGTAGTCAGCTGAGCATAGGATTGGAAGTCAGAGAGTCTGGTTCCAAATTCTGGTTCAGACATAAGATATGAGGTCTTGGGCAAGTCAATCTCACTGGACATCTATTTCTTCTTTTAAAAATCAATAAAAAATACAGGTTTGTGAGGCTCTTCACTGAGAAAACATTAGCTTTCAAATATTTCATATGGTTGGTAATAATTTGCCATAAAGTCAAATATTTCTCATTTGGGGGCAATGCCCACTTCATGGTGCAGTAGAAGAACCCAGTGAACAATGGAATCACTCATTAGATGTTGCCATAATCAAATCTCCACAAATACTGCTTTCCTTTTACTGGGTAGTGGGGGTTTTTTAAGCTACAAAACTGCACTTACCATTTGTGTTAGTTATTCCAACGTGAAGATCAGACCTTCCATCATACTCCCTGAAAGAAACAAGGTTTGTTTTTTTTTCTGGTTTGCATGGGTTTGGCATGAAGAATTTTCATTTAAAGTAGGAGGAGCCCGAGCACAGTGGCTCAAACCTATAATTCCAGCACTTTGGGAGGCCAAGGTGGGCGGATCACTTGGAGCCAGGAGTTTGAGACCAGCCTGGCCAACATGGCGTGAGTCCATCTCTACTAAAAATACAAAATTTAGCGGGGCGTGTCAGTGTGCATCTGTGATCCCAGCTACTCAGGAGGCTGAGGCACAAGAATCGCTTGAACCCGGGAGGTGGAGATTGCAGTGAGTCAAGATCGCACCACTGCACTCCACCCTGGGCGATAGAGTGAGACTCTTTGTCTAAGAAAATAGATAGAGCCAGCTGGGTGCAATGGCTCACGCCTGTAATCCTAGCACTTTGGAAGGCTGAGATGGGAGGATCTCTTGAGGCCAGGAGTTCAAGACCAGCCTAGCCAACATGTGAAAACCAGTTTCTACTAAAAATACAAAACTTAGCTGGGCAGGGTGCCACGTGCCTGTAATCCCAGCTACTTGGGAGGCTGAGGCAGGAGAATTGAACTCGTGAGGTGGAGGTTGCAGTAAGCGAAGATTGTGCCACTGCACTCCAGCCTGGGTGACAGAGTAAGACTGTCTCAAAAATACAAGTAGGGGGAGAGCCAGGCATGGTGACTCTTGCCTGTAGTCCCAGCTACTTGGGAGGCTGAGTTGGGAGGATCACTTGAGCCCAGGAATTCAAGGCTGCAGTGAGCTATGATTGTACCACTGCACTCCAGCCTCAGCGACAGAGACCCTGATTCTCAAAAAACAACCCCAAAACAGTTGGGGCTTCATGATTCTGATTAGGATCAAATGAAGGTTCTACCAGGCTTTGTTATTAGGGTCTGAAGTGAACATGAAAAGAACAGGATGGGAAGGAGCTTGTGGGTGAAACATAACTGAAGCTTGGGACAGGCTTATATACCCTGTTGCTAAACCTACTATGTGCTTACCATTTGTGTTAAGTCCAAATAGCCTTCCCTGTTATTAGCAGAACATTTCCTTCAGACAAACCCAGTTCTAGCTATACCTGCTGTTCAGGGCTGTGAAGTTGCCCCCAGGAAACAGAATAATAGGTGCCAGGATCATCATCTTCAATATTTTTATTGAAATTTAATTTTTAAGATTAAAAATTAGTCCAGGCGTGGTGCCTCAAGCCTGTAATCCCAGCACTTTAGGATGCTGAGGTGGGCAGGTCATATGAGACCAGGAGTTCAAGACCAGCCAGGACAACATTGTGAAACCTCGTCTGTACTAAAAAATAAAATACAAAAATTAGCTGGGTGTGGTGGAGGGCACCTGTAATCCCAGCTACTCGGATGACTGAGACACAAGAATTGCTTGAACCCAGGAGGAGGAGGTGGCAGTGATCCGAGATTGCACCACTGCACTCCACCCTGGGCAACAAAGGAAGACCCTGTCTCAAAAAAAAAAAAAAAAAAAAAAAAAAAAAAATCAGTCTTTGTGTTACAGATAAGGAACCAGAGATACCTGGAGCTGGTTAGAAGAACCAGGATAGGCATCAGGGGCTTTTTGATGCCCCAGCCTGTAATGCCCTCTCTGCGTTGGCTGCCTCCCTGAGCAATGCCCACGGATGCTGTCTGTTTAGCACCTAACAGGATGATCAAAACCTTTTACATATGTTGGTTCATTTCATCCTCATAGGGACCAGAAGGAAATTGATTAAGGAAGTTAGTAGGCAGGAAGGTGAGTAGTCAACTCCTGTTTTCTTATTCGAAACCAGCACTCTTGAGGGGACAGGAAAGTTAGGAGGGTGAACTCTAGGGAGCATTAGACTAATGATACACAGGAGCTGAACATGTTTCCTAAGGCATACACCAACATTCTAGGACCCATCCTCTCCTAAAGCCTGGCCTACTCTGGGCCAATCCTAATCCTATTGGTAAACTCCACGGGGACAATAAAATATAAACCTGGCTGGGCACAGTGACTGATGCCTGTAATCTCAGCACTCTGGGAGGCTGTGGCGGGTGGATCACCTGGGGTCAGGAGTTTGAGACCAACCTGGTCAACATGGTGAAACCCATCTCTACTAAAAATGCAAAAATTAGCCAGGCGTGGTGGCGAGCGCCTGTAGTCCCAGCTACTCAGGAGCCTGAAGCGAGAGAATCACTTGAACCCGGGAGGTAGAGATTGCAGTAAACTGAGACACCATAGCATTCCAGCCTGGGCAACAAGATCGAAATTCCATCTCAGGAAAAAAAAAAAGTATAATCCTTTCTTTTGCTTTCTAATTCATCCTTTTTGTTTATACCAGCACTCTCAGCAAGAGAGAACTGAATTTGTTCTTAAAGCCACGTGGTGTCTACAATGGAAATAGATCAGTTCTAGTCTTCAGTTTAATTTGCCTCCATACAAAATAGTCTGTAAGTGCCAGTTCATCAGGCCCGGTATATTATACCTGTTTGTCACTGAAACTACAAATTAACTGGCAGTAAAGGTATTATTTAGATATTAGCTGCTGGGTCATTTTCCCGGTTAGCCTCTGAGCAATGTTTTTCTCTCTGAAAATCATATGAGCAGGTTTACTCCTCATATATTCCACATATATTCTTGCACTTATCACTGCAGGAACATAGGCACACCATCAATTTTTTGAAGCCAGTAGGCCTGCATCTCAGGATTTAAGGCCAAAGCTGAAAAAATTGTCCACCAAACCTCACACATTATATATTAAGGAAATTTTAGTGACTAAAACAGAAGGAAGTTTGCACAATGCAATTTAACACTTTAAAAACACTGTACCTAAGAAATGTTCCCCGAGTTGGTCTGAGGTGGAATGAACATTTTTCTTGATGTCCATTAGTAAATGGATTAGCGATGCTAACAGGTGCGTCCTCCAGCTTCCTCGAGCCCAGGTCCTGCTGGCAGAGAGGGCAGCACTGGGGCACACTGAAGCTGTAGATGTATTTCTCACAGTGGCTGAATTTAATTAAAGCCTTCCCAGCCTCTGCGCAGTGCATAGCTTTCGCCTCCTGGGATGCCAGGGGAGGTTTCCGGAGACTTCCTTTTCCTCATTATACACCTGGCAAATGCACACCGCCCCGAGGAACCTGATCAGTGGTGATGTCATCCTGACTGATGGCTTCAGAAGCCAAACCAGATAGGATTAACCAGTAGCCAGGCCTCCCCATAGACTGTTTCTTAAAGAGCTAGTTTCTATTTGTTTATTTCCATTGTTTATGGTAACTGATAACTGCCAGCTCCTATTCATCCTTTAAAGCCTCACTTTTCTGTGAAATCTTTCTCAGCTTCCCCCAGTCTTCCCTTGCAGTGGCAGTACTGAATTCATATTTCTGTCAGAACTCTGTTATTTATTTATTTAGAGACAGGGTCTCACTCTGTCACCCAGGCTGGAGTGCAGTGGCACGATCTTGGCTCACTGCAACCTCCACCCCCAGGTTCAAGTGATTCTCCCCCTTCAGCCTCCCCAAGTAGCTGGGACTACAGACGCACGTCACTACACCCAGCTAATTGTTGTGTTTTTTGGTAGAGATGGGGGTTTCACCATGTTGGCCAGGCTGGACTCAAACTCTTGACCTCAAGTGATCTGCCTGCCTCAGCCTCCCAAAGTGCTGGAATTACAGGCATGAGCCACTGCACCCAGCCTAGAACTGTTATTTAATCATTTAGTTTTGTTTCTCCCGTTAGACTGTGAGCTTCTTGGAATTGGAGACTGACCTTTATTTTTGTGTTTCCAGAATTGGTTAAATCATTTGTTATTGCATAAATAAATCCTTAATTTAAGGCTATTTTATTTTGACATTTTATATTGTAAAAGTAATTTTGCTTGTAAGAAAAATAACATCCAGAATGTTCTGGGGATTTTTTTAAAAAGTTAACAGCCCTGTTAGAAATAAGCATAGTGGTTACAGGAGGGAGATACTGACTGGGAGAGGACAGAGGTGGTTTCTCGGGTCCAGGGCTGTTGTGACTCATTATCTGGGTGTTAATAATATGGGAGTATTCCATTTGTGAAAAATCATCAAGCTGTGCATTTTATTATATGCGGTATATAATTTTTCAATTTTAAAATAATTTTTTAAATTTTTTAATTTGTGGGTACATAATAGGTGTATATATTTAAGGGGGTATATGGGACTTTTCTTTTTTTTCTTTTCTTTTTTCTTTTTTTTTAAAACAGAGTCTCACTCTTGTCACCCAGACTGGAGTGCAGTGGTGTGATCTTGGCTCACTGCAATCTCTGCCTCCTGGGTTCAAGTGATTCTCCTGCCTCGGCCTCCTGAGTAACTGGGATTACAGGTGTCTGCCAGCACACCCAGCTAATTTTTGTACTTTTAATAGAGATGGGGTTTCACCATGTTGGCCAGGCTGGTCTCAAACTCCTGACCTCAGATGATCCTCCTGCCTCAGCCTCCCAAAGTGCTGGGATTACAGGCGTGAACCACTGCGCCCAGCCTACATGGGATATTTTGATACAGGCATACAATGTGCAATAATCACATCAGGGTAGATGGGGTGTACAATTTAAAAATAATTTTTAGCTAGGTGTGGTGGTGCATGCCTGTGGTCCCAGTTACTCAGGTGGCTTGAGATGGGAGGATCACTTGAGGCTCGAGGCTGCATTGAGCCAAGATCATCCCACTGTGCTCTAGTCTGGGCAACAAAGTGGGACCCTGTCTCTAAATAAATAAATAAATAAAATAATTTTAAGCAATTCCATAAAAATGTTCAGAAAAAAAGTAATACCCCTTCTTTCTCACGTAACATTTTTCCACCCACCATATTCTACTTTCTGGAGAAAACTAATGGTATGTTAGGTTTTTTAAAAGCTCAATATTGGCTGAGTATGGTGGCTCACACCTATAATTCCAGCACTTTGGGAGGCTGAGGCAGGTGGACCACTTGAGCCTGGGGACTTCAAGACCAGCCTGGGCAACATGACAAGACTCCATCTCTACAAAAAATACAAAAATTAGCCAGATGTGGTGGTGTATACCTGTAGTCCCAGCTACTTGGGAGGCTGAGGTGGGAGGATTGCTTGAGCCCAAGGGGTCTTGGCTGTAGTGAGCCATGATCACACCACTGCACTCCAGCCTGGGTGACAGAGTGAGACCCTATCTCTAAAACAAAACAGAACAAAACAAAAGCTCTCAATATTGTTATATTGTATACTGTTTTGAAATTTGTGTTTTTGCCTCATCTTGGAAACTTTTCCACAATATCAGTAATGTAGGTCTAGTTCATTCTTTCAGATTGCATGGGAATCCACATTTTGGTGTACTACACTTTAACTAAGGCCCAATTGATGCCTGTAGTTCCAAAGATAAGCAATCTTAAAGGGAAGACCCACAGAGAAGGTATCATGGTGGTAAAGGCACTTCAGGAGGGTTAAGTATTTCACAATGTACATTTAAATAAATTACAGTATGCCAAAATGCAAAAAAGTGCATCTTCAGTGTTATAACATGAGAATGATCATCAGACTCACAGAACTAGAAAGGACCTCAGAAATCATTTCAACCAACCTTCTCTTGTTACAGTGAAGGCAGAGAGGTTATAGCTAGACACAGCTCAGGTGACAAGGACCTGAGATTGTTCATTATTAATATAAACCACACGGTATGGCTGGGCGCAGTGGCTCACACCTGTAATCCCAGCACTTTGGGAGGCCAAGGCAGGTGGATCACCTGAGGTCAGGAGTTCAAGACCATCCTGACCAATATGGTGAAACCCCGTCTCTACTAAAGTTACAAAAATTAGCTGGGCATGGTGGCAGATGCCTGTAGTCCCAGCTACTCGGGAGGCTGAGACAGGAGAATCGCTTGAACCCAGGAGGTGGAGGTTGCAGTGAGCTGTGACTGCACCATTGCACTCCAGCCTGGGCTACAGAGTGAAACTCTGTCTCAAATAAATAAATAAACCACATGGTATTGTTTGTTAGGTTGCTTGAGTGACCCAAGCCACTTTCAATTGAGAATATAATCTTTCTGACACCAACACCAAGAGGTATTGTTAATCTCATGAAAAAGGATTGAGAGACCATGCTTTAATAAACATTTAAAATACACCAGCACTTTTTTTCAACATAAGCATCTTCAATCCTTTTTTTACCGTGTCTCTATCTTAAAAAATCTTATTATAAAATAAAACATAGGCACAGAAAACTAAATAAAACAAATTGTAGTTTAAAAAAAATTTTTTAAGGCATTTTATTTTTTATTTTATTTATTTTGAGAAGGAGTCTCACTCTGTTGCCTAGGCTGGAGTGCAGTGGCGTGATCTTGCCTCACTGCAACCTCCACCTCCCAGGTTCAAGTGATCCCTTTACCTCAGCCTCCCAAGTAGCTGAGGCTACAGGCACCCACCATCACGCCTGACTAATTTTTTGTATTTTTAATAGAGACGAGATTTCACAATGTTGACTAGGCTGGTCTTGAACTCCTGACCTCGTGATCTGCCTGCCTTGGCCTCCCAAAGTGTTGGGATTACAGGTGTGAGCCACCACGCCTGCCCTATTTTATTTATTTGTTTATTTATTTATGAGATGGAGTCTTGCTCCATTGCCCAGGCTGGAGTGCAGTGGTGGAATCTTGGCTCACTGCATCTTCCATCTCCCGGGTTCAAGCGATTCTCCTGCCTTAGCCTCCCAAGTAACTGGGATTACAGGTGTGCACCACTGCACCCAGCTAATTTTGTATTTTTAGTAGAGACATGGTTTCACCATGTTGACCAGGCTGGTCTCAAACTCCTGACCTGAAGTGATCCACCTGCCTCAGCCTCCCAAAGTGCTGGTATTACAGTCGTGAACTACCATACCCAGCCTATTTTATTTTTTGAGACAGGGTCTTGCTCTGTCACCCACGTTGGAGTGCAGTGGCACAATCAGTGCTCATTGCAGCCTCAAACTTCTGGGCTCAAGGGATCCTCCCACTTCAGCCTCCCAATCAGCTGGGACTACAG
>NW_012116710.1:3576355-3588259 GCF_000951035.1 Colobus angolensis palliatus
GATGGTCTCGATCTCCTGACCTCGTGATCCGCCCGTCTCGGCCTCCCAAAGTGCTGGGATTACAGGCTTGAGCCACCGCGCCCGGCCAGGGCAATTTTTCTAGTGATGAACTCTCACCTATTAGAATGGCTAAAATCCAAAACACTGAGAATACCAAACACTGGAGAGGATGTGGAGCAACAGGAACTCTTAATGCTGGTGGGAATGCAAAATGGTATAGTGATTTGGAAAATAGTCTGCCAGTTTATTACAAAACTCAACAAACTCTTACATATGACCCAGAAATTGTGCTCTTTGGTATTTACTCGAATGAAAACCTATGTCCACACAAAAACCCGCACATTGACGTTTACAGCAGCTTCATTCATAATTGCTAATACTTGGAAGCAACCAAGATGTCCCTCAGCAGGTGAATGGAAAAACCGTGCTACATCCAGACAAGGGACTATTGTTCAGTGCCGAAAAGAGGCGAGCTATCAAGCCATGAAAGACATGGAGGAAACTTAAATGCGTATCGCTTATGAAAGAATCCACTCTGAAAAGGCTGTGTACTGTATGACTCCAACTATATGAAACTGTGGAAAAGGCAAAACTGCTGAGACAGGAAAAAGATCAGTGGTTGAGGGAAGGCAGGGATAAATAGAGTACAGAGAATTTTTAGGGCGGCGAAACTACTATAATGTGTCATTACACATTTGTCAAAACCCATAGAATAAGCCTGGGCAAAATAGCAAGACCTCATCTCTCCAAAAAATTTTTAAAACCTAGCCAGGCACTTGTCCTGCAAGATGCCCACTTGGCCCTCTTCCAAGTGTATTTTACTTTCTTTTCATTCCTGTTCCAAAGCTTTTTAATAAACTTTCACTTCCTGCTCTAAAACTTGCTTCAGTCTCTTTTTCTGCCTTATGCCCCTCAGTCGAATTCTTTCTTGTGAGGAGGCAAGAATTGAGGTTGCTGCAGGCCTGTACGGATTCACTGCCAGCAACTCGGACACCTGCCACCGGTAACATATTTTGGTGTTGGGTAACTCAGACAACTTCCTCTGCTAACATAGTTTGCTGCATGACTCGGATACATTCCCTAGTAGACACATACCATTTGATTCCTTAAAGCAAAGTGTACCATTCCAGTCAAAGCCTTGGTAAAATAACCAGTTTATTCACAGTATCAGTAATACAGGTCTAGTTCATTCTTTCAGATTGCATAGGAATCCACCCATCAGTGGGACATGACAGAGGCAAAATCCTGCCCCTGTCTCCCTTGGACTTGGTTGCATACCGCTTTCACCAACCCAAGGAGCCACCCTCCTGCCCTGACAGCTAGCAAGTGGCCAAGACCCACAGAACAACCACCACCACCCCTCTGTCATTACATTTTATTTAAAAAAAAGAGATGGGTGCAGTGGCTCACGCCTGTAGTCCCAGCACTCTGGGAGGCTGAGGCGGGTGGATCACTTGAGGCCAGGAGTTTGAGACCAACCTGGCCAAAGTTAGTGAAACCCCATCTCTACAAAAAATACGAAAATTAGCCAGGGTGTGATGGTACGCATCTGTGGTTCCAGCTACTCGGGGGGCTGAGGCAGGAGAATCACTTAAACCTGGGAGGCGAAGGCTGTGGTGAGCCGAGATTGTGCCACTGCACTCCAGTCTGGGCAACAGAGCAAGACTCCATCTCAAAAAAAAAAAAAAAAAAAAAAAAAAAAAAAAAAAAAAAAAAAAGAAAGATAAAAGAAAACACTATAGAATAATGGAAAATAATCCAAAGGAATACATGAAAGGAGAAATAAAGAACAAATAACAGATTGTGTGAATAGAAAATAAGTATCTTTCAATGAAGGATTTATTAAGGAATAGAGGCCAGGCATGGTGGCTCACACCTGTAATCCCAGCACTTTGGGAGGCCAAGGTGGGCAGATCACCTGAGGTCAGTAGTTTGAGACCAACTTGGCCAATATGGTGAAACCCCGTCTCTACTAAAAATACAAAAACACAAAAATTAGCCTGGCGTGTTGGCGCATGGCTGTAGTCCCAACTATTCCAGAGACTGAGGCAGGAGATTCGCTTGAACCCAGGAGGTGGAGGTTGCAAAGAGTTGAGATCACACCATTGCACTTCAGCCTGGGTGACAGAGTAAGACTCTGTCTCAAAAAAAAAAAAAAAAGAAAGAAAAAATCAACAGGATACATTTAAATCCAACTATATTACATTTAGTGTAAATGGACTAAATGCTCTGATATAAAAAACAAAGAAGGCCGGGCGCGGTGACTCACGCCTGCAATCCCAGCACTTTGGGAGGCCGAGGCAGGTGAATCACTAGGTTAGGAGTTCAAGACCAGCCTGGCCAAGATGGTGAAAAACACCGTCTCTACTAAAAATACAAAAAATTAGCCATGGTGGGCGCCTGTAATCCCAGCTACTTGGGAGGCTGAGGCAGAGAATTGCTTGAACCCTGGAGGCAGAAGTTGCAGTGAGCTGAGATTATGCCACTGCATTTCAGCCTGAGCAACACAGCGAGACTCCATCTCAAAAAAAAAAAAAAAAGCTTTCCAAAACTGCCATAAAAAATGAAATCCAAATAGCTTTATATATAAGAAAGCAATGAGATCTTTTTAATTTTTTTAATTTTTAATTTTTTTTTTTTTTTTTTTTTTTAAGACTCAGTCTCACTCTGTCACCCAGGCTGGAGTGCAATGGTGGCATTTCGGCTCACCAAAACCTCTGCCTCCCGGGTTCAAGCGATTCTCCTGCCCCAGTCTCCTGAGTAACTGGGATTACAGGCATGCGCCACCACACCTGGTTAATGTTGTATTTTTAGTGGGGTCGGGGTTTCTCCATGTTGGCCAGGCTGGTCTTGAACTCTTGACCTCAGGTGATCCACCTGCCTAGGCCTCCAAAGTTCTGGGATTACAGGTATAAGCCACCATGCCCCACATTTAAATCTTTAATTAAAAATCTTCCTGCAGACTGGGTGTGGTGGTTCATGCCTGTAATCCTAGCACTTTGGGAAGCTGAGGTGGGCAAAGTGCTTGAGCTCAGGAGTTTGAAACCTGCCTGGGCAACATAGTGAGATCTCCTATCTACAAAAAATACAAAAATTGGCCAGGAGTGGTGGAGCATGCTTGGCGCACACCTGTAGCCCCAGCTACTTGAGGGGCTGAAACCTAGAGGCTGCAGTGAGCCAAGATCGCACCACGGCACCCCAGCCTGGGTGATGACAAAGTGAGACCCTGTCTCCAAAAAAAAAAAAAAATCTTCATGCACAGTAAACTGCAGGCTGAGGTGGCTTCCATGGTAAATTCTTCCAGACATTTAAGGGAAAAATTAATACACAGACGTTTCCAGAGAATAGAAAAGAAAGACTTCCAAACTTATTTTATTAGACCAGCATATCCCAGATACCAACCCTTAGCGTGGACATTATAAGAACGGAACACTACAGACTAATATCTCTCATACACAAGGATGCAAAAATTCTAAACACAATTTTTAACAAATAGATGATTTATAGAAAATATATCATGGTCATGTGGAGTTTATCCTGAGCAATTGGAGAGGTTTAACATTAAAAATCAATCAGTATAATTCAATACATTACCAGTGTAAAAGGGAAAAACAATATAGGTTTCTCAGTACATGCAAAAAAAAAAAAGTGATAAAAGTCAAGATGTGTTCACGGTAAAAATGCTAAGAAAACTAGAAAGAAACTTAACTTGGCAATGGATAGCCTCAAAAAAATATAGGGCTAACATTTTAATTAAAGTATTAGTTTAATATTTTAAACTAAAATATTAAATAATTTTAAATTAAAATATTAAATATATTTATTGACTCCAGGAACAAAATAAGATGTACACTATTACTACTTCTTAACATTATTCTGAAGGCTGTAGACAGTGCATGCAATAAAGCAAGGAAAAGAAAAAGATATAAAGATGAAAAGGAAGCAAAACTGTCATTATTTGCTGATGGCGTGATTGTAGAAAATCGATAACAACCTACAAATAAACCATTAGAATTAATTCAAAATTTAGCATGGAGCTGAATCCCAGCTCAGTATACAAAAATCTAGTGTATTTCTACATATAAGCAACAAGCAATTCGGAAATTTTAGGAATATCGTTTGAAATAGCATCGAAAACTGCATCTAGGGACAGACCGGCACACAAAGAAAACGAAAGCTTTGCAAGACCCTCGGCGCACGTCTGCGCAAAGGGTCTCTGTGTCTCTACGCCCAGATGGCCATTTTGAGTCCTGAGCTGGGAACCACCCTTCTCTTCTGTTTTCTCAGCTTCTTCACCCGCCTCCATCTGATACGCCTTTTTCCCCTGTGTGTTTGGTAGCAAAGTTGCTTTTCCTATGGGCCGAGAACGGGAGCTGGTGGTTATCTAAGCAGATGTAAAGTTTTAGCGCCCCTGCTGCGGGCAAGAGCGAGTGGCCCTGCGTTCTCTGCCAGCGCGGGTTCCCTGCAGTTGAGGAAAATGAGTTTCACTTCCCCGGTAGGGCAGGACTTAGTGTTTAGTGCCCAGCGCCAGATAATGCCGGAAGAACCCCAAGTGGAGACTGCTTGTATCCTTCGGGAAAAATCCAAGTGCTAAGTACCATGACAGTGGCAGGAACCAAGCTGTTGGGTACAGCTTGTGGAAGTGCACACTGGCTGTCGTTGATCCAGTTTTTTATTATTTTTTCCATATATGTATAGTTTGCCCATGACACAGCCCTCAGAAGATCCTGAAAGTGCCCGATCCAGTGTTTTACAGACACCCTAAAGGGGACCAGCAGTACAAGGCTGATGAAATAACTTACGGCATAGTCGTGCAATGGAATACTATACAGTTCTACAAAAGGAGGAAGAGGCTCTATGTACTGACATGGAAAAATCTTCACTGATTATATATGCTGTGCAGAACAGTATGTATGTTATCTTTTCTAAAAAGGGGAGAAAATACGTATATTTAAAGAAATATACTTGTGTATATTTAAAGAAATTCTGGAAAGATGTATACAAAGTTTATAACAGTGGCTAGGTTTTGAGTTTTTAAAAAATGTTTCTGCTTTTTGTTTTGAAGAGGCGGGAACTAAATTGACAGGAGACTGAGACTTTTCACTTTACACTTTTAAAATATTTGAACATAATAACGTTCATATCGTGAATGTATTCCATAAAGAATGAGATAAGCTGAATTTAAAAAATAAGTGGCACGGGCTGGGCGCGGTGGCTCTCGCCTGTAATGCCAGCACTTTGGGAGGCTGAGGCAGGTGGATTGCCTGAGCTCAGAGGTTCGAGACCAGCCTGGGCAACACAGTGAAACCCCCTGGCTACTAAAACACAA
The DNA here is from genome assembly GCF_000951035.1 of Colobus angolensis palliatus. Lineage (NCBI taxonomy): Eukaryota > Metazoa > Chordata > Mammalia > Primates > Cercopithecidae > Colobus > Colobus angolensis. The sequence continues at coordinate 3,581,685 of NW_012116710.1, forward strand.
AAAATTAGCTGGGCGTGGCAGCGTGCGCCTGCAATCCCAGCTACTCCGGAGGCTGAGACAGGAGAATCGCTTGAATACGGGAGGCAGAGGTTGCAGTCAGCCAAGAGCAAGACACTGCACTCCAGCCTGGGTGACAGAGTAAGACTCTGTCTCAAAAAAAAAAAAAAAAAAAGACATGGAATTTTTATGAGCATGAATTGCATGGATCAAATGTGTTACGAGTTAAAATGCAACATTCAAGACACTGAAAACAAAATTTCCAGCATACTTCCACATTCCTGAGAAAAATTTCAAAAGTTCTAAGTAATTGGAAGTATATACCATGCTCATTCATTGGAAGACTCAATATTTTTATAGCAAAGTAAAAGAAGAACATACAGCTATATATACATAACATGGAAAGATTTCACAGATATAATGTTGGTCAAAAGAAGGCAGACAAAAGCGTAGGTACTAAATTATTATTTATATGAAAGTCAAGAATAGTTAAACTAATTTGTAGTGATAGAGATGAACCCAAGCAATGACTTTTGTAAGGTATTGACTGGGAAGGACCATAAGGAAGCCTTCTGGGGTGTCGATAATATCCACTCCCACCCCCAACCCCCACCTTTTTTTTTTTTTTTTTTTAAGAGACTGGGTCTTGCTTTGTGACCTAGGCTGGAGTGCAGTGGTGCGATCACAGTTCACTGTAGCCTCGACTGCAGTGAACTGTGCTCAGAGGATCCTTCCGGCTCAGCCTCTCCTTACTCCAGCACTTTGAAGTTAGTCGAGCATGGTGTCGCGCACCTGTATTCCCAGCTGCTGGGGAGGTTAAGGCAGAGGATTGCTTGAACTACGATGGCGCCACTGCACTCCAGCCTGGGCGACAGAGCAAGACCCTGTCTCAAAACAAAACAAAAATTTATTTATTTTGATCTGGGTGGTAGTTTCGTAAGTGTATGTATGTGCAAAAATTCACAGAATGTGTTTTGTGCACTTATATTGTGCATGTTATGTATCTCGAGTTTTTAAGCAATGAGAAACCATTGTAAGATTAAAAGGTGAACGACATGATCCGATTTATGTTTTAAAAATAGATTTTTACCTGGAGCGGAAGCCAAAAGACCAGTTAAAAGGCTATAGCATGGCTGGTCGGGCGTGCACGCCCGTAATTCCAGCTACTTGGGAGGCTGAGAAGCAGGAGAATCTCTTGAACCCAGGAGGCGAAGGTTGCAGTGAGCCGAGATCGCCCCGTTGCACTCCAGCCTGGGCAACAAGAGAGAAACTCCGTCTCAAAAAAAAAAAAAAAAAAGAGTTATTGCATGGTGCTAGGTAGAAAGGATGGTTGTTTCAACGAACGCTGACGGTGGAAAGGGGCAGAAGAGGATTCATTGGACAGAGGTGTGGGAGCAGAATCTGCAGGGTATAGAGAGCTAGAGGGAAGTGTCAAAAATAACTTTTGGGGTTTCCACCATAGGAAATGGAAGACGAACAGCACAGGACTGGCAGGAAAGAAAACGAAGGCTAAAACTTGTGGAAGTGGAGATTTGGGGAAAGAGCAGTTGGGAGAGGGCTAAGGAATTTCCTTAAGTGGAAGGCGAGGTCCAGCGGGAACAGTTGAGGCAGGGCCTGAGAAGGGTGCCCAGTGAGTGCAAGTTTGAATGGACAGGGGAACCTGGGATTAAGAGGAGAGGCGGGAGTTTGCCCCAGGAGGGGTGAAGTGCCTCGAAGGAGGCGGGAGATCGCTAAGGAATACTCTTGGCAATGGGGGCAGAATCGGAGGCACTAACAGGCATAGGGATAAGACTGGCAGGACTAGGATGCCAGCCAGGCTCCGCCCCGGAGGCCTGGAAGTGCGGGACACCCAGAGCAGGGATGCCGGGACCGCCTGCCCGACCCCCGGTGCGGAACCAATTATGATGGCGGCTAGGTTACCCGCCGGCGCTACAAAGGTGCCACACCGGCGGGGCGGCGTGCGCCGGCGTGACGCGGCTACGCGGGATGGGCCGGGCCAGGGCCAAGGCCGAGGCGGCAGCGGCTGCGAGAGGCGGCGGCACGACGACGGTCCTTCAGCCCCGCCACCATGAGCACCAAGCAGGTCACTTGCAGGTCAGTGCGCGGCTGCCAGGAGCGACGGGCCACTTCAGGCCGCTCCCCCAGGCCGCAGGGGTGCCGGTGCGCGCCAATTGTGCCGCTCGGGAACCTGAGGCTAGAGCGGGACTCGGAAAGTTACTCAGCTGTTAGCAGCGGGGCTTTGCGAGGCAGAGCGAGCGCCGGCCAGAGCCGGGGATCCGGGAGATGCATGACTGAGACGCGGGGCGAGGCCAGCGCTGGGGGCTACGCCGCGAGTTTGAAGCGTGGCCCCTGTGGGCTGGGAGGAAGGACGTCCTAGCCAGGGCCGTGCAGGATGCTGGGCCTTGTGGGGAGGGCTCTGGGGCTTACGGTTTAACTGGAAAAGATTTGGAATTGATTAAAGGGACCCCAAGAGGACGGTTACAAATGGGGATACCACATAGGAGTAATTTGTTAATAGATTATAAGGGCCTCGAAGTTTGGAGAATCCAGATGCAATCTAAACTTGCAGAGAGTTAGCAAGTAAAAATTGTTGTGTGGAAAATAATAACGACAGATAGCATTTTCTGAATATCGGTGAAGCGCCCTGCATATTTCCAAGTGCTTTATATTCATTATCATCAGACTTCACAGTAAGACAACTTAGTAATTATTGTTACCATTTTACAGTGCAGGAGACTGAGATTGAAAGGGGTTGACACTCTTATCTTACTGAGAGAGCCATTTACGAGGAGAAATGCCACGGTAATGGATGGTTTGTTGTAGAAAATAGAAAGCCAGATAGCTACACTGCGACTGCTCCTGTGAAATAGAATAGTGTGGTTGTGTAACACCCTCATTCCTCGGTCAGCTTGTGGCTTACTGGTAATGGAGTCTAGTCCTATTGAATTGTATGTTTGGAAAACGAAAATTGAATTGTATGCTTGGAAAAGGCAAATTTCATTTAATTTTTTTTGTGGGAAACATTGCTAAAAAACAATTGTAGAGTTTGTGGAATAAACAGTTTATTTTCTGTGTTGTTATTTCTCTTCATTGGTATGAATAGTTGAGACGTGACTGTGTAATAAGTTTCCTGTTAGCATTAGTGTACGTTAACTGTTCAATTTATCCAAGGCCCAGGTGGCTTATGTTAAGCTATTGTCAGAAATTTGCACCTAGTGTCTATAAAAAGACTTTTACTAGGTTATTTGTACTAGAAGGTGTTTTGTGAAGACAGGTTTGTGTGTGTTTATGTATTTTTATTTATATAAAGTTTCTCCTGCTGGAGGAAGTATTCCTAGGTCATTGTGCACTGTAAAGCAGCTTGTAGCCACCTAGAAAAACCTCTCTATTCCTCCCCTCGCTCTATGGTGTAGTTCTACCATTTATTCCCGTACCTGATCTAAGAAGTGTCCACAAAACAGTACACATTTATGTAATAATGCTTTATAATCGAATCTCAACTCTGTAGTATCTTATTTTACAAATAAGGAATCTTATGCTCAGAAAGACTTGACATTTGCCTAAAATTTCACACCTTAGTAGAGGCACAAGGACCTAAATCAGGATCATCTTAGTTTTTCCTTGTATACCTGGAGATAGCTTGACCTGAAAGCTTTAATTCTGTTTCCCAAAAGGGGTGTTCTGCAGGATGTTGCTCCATATAAATGAAGATTGGGTTGGAATGTTGAGAAGGGATCACTTCTGTTTAAGTGCTAACTAATGTTTGTTGGGGACTTACAATGTGCTGGGGCTCTTAGGTGCTGTAGTGTATAATCCAGCAACCAGCACTATTCCACAGATGGTAAAACTGAGCTTCAGCATTGAAGTCACTTGCCTAAGGTCATGTAGCTTCCAAGTGGCAGAGGTATGAAATCAAAGTTCATGCCCTCATAGACTGTAGGGCCTCCAGATAAGTTTCAAAATGCTAAATTAAAATTTCTTTACTGCAGCACTTTTCAAAGCTTTTAATATGTTCCCATGAAAGGAAACTCATATAAGGATACGTAAAACTGCAAAGAAGTTTACTCACAAAGGGGTGTAAAGGAGTCAGGGCTCCCGATGACTGCCTTGTCGAATAAAAAACATAACAGGTGTTTAAGTGAGAAAAACCCAAATTACCAAGAGTACCAAGTTTACATTAGTGTGTTTACTATAAACTTTTCTACCAGCTTGTCTACCAAAAGCTTTTCTTACTTTATTATCTCATTAACAAAAGACTTATCTCTAGACATTGATAATTTATAGGAAATGTTCAAGGTATGATTTATTTTGGGGACCAGATCTAAGCAGGGTGGTTTTTTTTTTTTTTTTTTAATTTCAGGTCACAAAGTTTTAGGTTTGTTTTCCTGACTGTAGGATGTGATGTACATGTTTATTTCGAATGACAGTAGAATAATGTCAGTTTTGCTTCCAATCTGCTAGGTATTATGTCTCTCCAAGAGATGCTTATCAAATGCTAGCAGTCTCAAACCTAATGACAAAGACACTCCGTGTTTTTATTGCCTGGAATGGTAAAAATGACTGCTTGTACAGTTATGCTGTCAGTCAGCTCTCCTGATTCCTTGACGTGCCACTCTATCCAGAATCTCAATCTGTGCATCATTTTTGCTGATTCCCCTCCCCCACAACCATCTCCCTGTCTTCCAGTCTGTTTTCCGAGCCCTGGGGGAGGCCCTTATTATAGCTTGGTAACCAGTTTATTTCACCCTCTCCTTTTGTGATAGAGCTTCCCTGCATCTCATAATCACTATTAGAAGACACAGGATTTCATTGTCCTAAGATAGTCAAGCCTCGGGCTTTTGATTCTTTGAAAGTCACAAAACATGGGGGATCTTTTCAGCTGGCAGGTGGTAGGAAGAGTTTGAGCCCCAGGGTTGGGCAGTTCTAGATTCTAATCCTCGTACCACCTGTGCCACAACTGCCTCATCTGTGAAATGAAGATGGTAATGCCTAACCGGCAGGGCTGTTTAAAAATTAAATAATAGCAACAAACCATTTATTTTGTATTAGGATGAGCACTTACATGCATTTTCTCAAACGTCCCAGTAGTTTATCATAGCAGTCTGTGAAGTAAGTGCAGTTATTATAATCATATTACAGATGGGGAAACTGAGGCTTGGTGATTTAAATAACTTGCTCAAGGTCACATAGCAAGCAGTCTGACTTCAGTGTCTTCACCACCGCAGTGTACTTCATTTCATCCCCACCTCTAATCAGTACATTTATTGCAAGCCTGCCACAGTGCCTACCATTTGCTTCCTTCCCCCTCAGTGGATCTGCTGTCACAAGGATTACAGCCATAAAATTTTAGCCTGTGAAAATATGTAGGAAAATGTAAAGAAAAAATGACACTGAGGATGCAAATTACCTGTATATTTGGAAGTGATTTGCAAAAGTGTTTTGCTAAACAGAGAGGCAACATTGAAGGGCCTGTAAAAAACCAGATTGATTGTTTCGCTCAGCACTGCTGCTGCTGGAGCTGCTGATGGTTCTGTGGCCAGCAGTGAACCTGATGTGCTCTGCAGTGTATAATAGCCATACTGTCTGAAACAGTCTTTTGGGGTTACCCAGGGTAACACTCCTTTGGAGTGTCCCCCCGAAAGAACCTACCTGCTCTGAGTCTCCAGCTATGCACTTCACCCGCCTAGTCGTCTCTCCCCTCCTCCAGTTCATGTCTCGGTCCTCTCTCTTGGAAGATACGAGGGGCGGTTTGTCCATCAGGAAGGGTTAGCAGTTGGAAACTCATTACAAAGTGCAACATGAAAGAGGCTTGGAGTAAGATCAGTATAACATAGATGGAGAGGAATGACTATAAGCACAAGACAGAGATGCCCCAAAGGACAAGCAGGATGTGCTCTCTAGGTTGCTTTGTGCTTGTCACTGGGGAGTGTAAATGATGACATATGCTACAAAAATAGGACTGGGCTGACTTCACCTCTTACGTAACTCTTGTTTTACACTTGCCTTTCTTGAAGGCAGTGATGGTGGTCTAGAAATTATTTTTGAATCTGTTTAAATCTCAGCTTAGTCACTTACAGAAGTGAAGTGGCTTTTATGAAGTCACCAGCTTATAAATGGCAAAACTAACTAGAAGCTCTGGTTGGCAGTTAAATATTTGTATTTTAGTGGAAGAGATGATTAGCGCAGTTTGGAAGGCAAGTTTTCTGGATCGGACCTATGGAAGGTGGAGGCAGAATTATAAAAGGCATCCTTGTAGGAGACCACTACCTAAAAAAATCTTTCCTCTTGTCTGCCTTGTTAACAAATAGTATCTGATAGAGGGCCTGTCTTCCACCCTGGTTCTTTCAAGAAATTTTCTGTTCTAATTTCTTCAAAAGAAACAATACAGTATTGGCTGGTGCAGTGGCTCATGCTGTATTCCCAGCACTTGGGGAGTCCGAGGTAGGAGGACCACTTGAGCCTTGGAGTTCGAGACCAGCCTCGGCAGCATAGCAAGATCCTGTCTCTACACAAGAAAAGAAAAGAAACTATACAGTATTTATTAGATATCACTTTTGTGTAACTGCTTATGTTGCCAC
>NW_012116710.1:3589017-3647645 GCF_000951035.1 Colobus angolensis palliatus
CAGGATGGTCTCGATCCCCTGACCTCGTGATCCGCCCGTCTCGGCCTCCCAAAGTGCTGGGATTACAGGCTTGAGCCACCGCACCCGGCCCAAAAAAGAATTCTCAAACTGCTTAGATGTATACTCCACTTTTGTGTTGGGATCTCCAAGACCACCCCAAATCCAGAGGTTGTCTAGAACTGGGACAAGTGGGTCCCAGGATTCAGCTGTACTCAAGTCTGAGATTATTACCGTATCTAGTAAGGAGTCACAGCCAGATCATGAGCAGGAGACACAGGGGGTCTAGAGGAGCCTGGGTGCAGGCTTCCTGCATCTCTCCCTCCCTGAGAGGGCCACACAGCAATGTGTGTCCAGGGAAGCCCATTAGAGATTCAGTGCCCAGGCTGGTCACCTAGGCCAGCTCTGCCTAGCATGAACCAAAATTCCAGACTCCCAGAAGGAAAGTAGGTTTTCAGCATGAACTACCTTGTACATCAGTTTAGACACAGCGAACCACTGTCCATCATTTAGGGAAAATTTTGTATCTGTGTAGAGAACTGTTACTAGCCAAGTTCCCAGATGCCAGGCAAGGGGCAGCCTCGGAAGCAGACCTTCCTAAGGATAGCAGTCTCAGATCTGCTATGTAACTCTCTTCTGTGTATTTATAAAATCGGTATTGTAAATAACAGAAACTTTAAGTTTCTAACAAAAAGTGCCCTTAGTTTCCCAGCTTCTGTCTGTGCTTTTTTAAAAATTAAACTATAACAGCCTTATGGCAAATTACTACATAATGTCTGATCTAGTGCAGTGGTCCCCAGCCAGTCCATGGCCTTTTAGGAACCAGGCCACACAGCAGGAGGTGAGCAGTGGGCAAGTGAGCAAAGCTTTATCTGTGTTTATAGTCACTCCCCATCACTCACATTACCACGCGAGCTCCGCTTCCCGTCAGATCAGCAGCAGCATTAGATTCTCATAGAAGCACTAACCCTATTGTCAGCTGTGCATGTGAGGAATCTTCGTTGTGTGCTTCTTGTGAGAATCTAATGCCTGATGATCTGTCACTGTCTCCCGTGACCCCCAGATGGGACCATCTAGTTGCAGAAGAACAAGCTCAGTGTCTCACTGATTCTACACTATAGTGATTTGTATACTTATTTCATTATATATTACCATAATAAAGTACACAATAAATGTAGTGTGCTTGAATCATCCTGAAACCATTCCCCATCCCCCCATTCTGTGGAAAAATTGTCTTCCATAAAACTGGTTCCTGGTGCCAAAAAGATTGGGGACTGCAGATCTAGTGGTACGCCACAAGAGGGTGCTCCGTGGAGAAAGCCTATCTGACTACCTAGTAAAGGCTGTAGGATGGCACCACTGTATAGTCACTTACGTCATGAGGTCCAGTTCTCATTTCGTAGGCTCAGAAATTTGATTCTGTTAGTGTACATAGGGGTGGCTCATACTAGCCAAACTCATGAGAGACTGACTTATATACTAGAATATCCTTTTACAATTTCCTTGGGAAAAAATAAACTGTCAGGTATATCTGGTCAGCACTTCCTTTGCTTTTGGGGAGAGGAACAAGTGGAGAATTCTCTTCAGAGGTTTCTGATTAGGGCAGATGTGCAGCATGTTCACTAGTACCCTTTCTCTGGAGACACCAGCAGTCTGGGCCTCTTGGGCCTTCCTGGAATGCCATACCATTCCCTCCTGTTGTCTAGTTCTTTTTTTTTTTTTTTTTCTTTCTGAGATGGTGTCTTGCTCTGTCGCCAGGCTGGAGTGCAGTGGCACGATCTCAGCTCACTGCAGCCCTCTGCCTCCTGGGTTCAAGTGATTCTCATGCCTCAGCTTCCTGAGGAATTGGGATTACAGGTACCCACCACCATGCCCGGCTAATTTTTGTATATTTAGTAGAGGTGAGGTTTCTCCATGTTGGCCAGGCTGGTCTCAAACTCCTGACCTCAGGTGATCCGCCCACCTCGGCCTCCCAAAGTGCTGGGATTACAGGCGTGAGCCACTGCGCCCGGCCTTCCTGTTGTGTAGTGCTATTCTGTTTTCCACTTTCAGACAACACCGTATAAATGGTTAGGTTGAGGCTTTCTATATCTGCTTGCATTTAGTAATATTCTAGCTGTGCCTTCCTGCAGTTATTCCCAAACATTCTTCATTAGAGAACAGATGTTCCCAACTACATCTTCCAGAGCACTAGCTTGAAAGGATCTGGGGCCCCAGATTGGGAAGTGCCATAGCATGTGGATGCCACTAGTGAGTGAGCCTGGGGGCTGGAGGGTATGAGGAGGCCTTTTCGATCAGCCAAGACTCATGCTGGTCCATGAAGGAAGGTGGGTTATAGTAATTCAATGGAATGAAAGATATGGGCTGCTGTGTTTTACACAGGGGCCATGATGGGGACGAAGGAAGCATGATAGGGAAATTGATTTTGTTGGAGAAAGGTCAGGGCTATCTGGAAAGACCAGACTTGGAGTCCTCGTACCTAGCAATTAAATCTTCTGTAAGTCACCTCACCTCTCTGAGACTTGGCTTTCCTATTTGCAAAAATAAAAAGACAAAAATATCATATATCTTACCCTCAAGGATCACTACTCTTAACATGCTAGTATATATCTTTCCAGATTTTATTCTGAGGCAGGGTCTCACTGTGTTGTCCAGACTGGAGTGCAGTGATACAATCATAGCTCACTGCAGTCTCCAATTTCCAAGTTCAAGTGATCCTCCCACTTCAGCCTCCCTAGTAGCTGGGACTACAGGCGCACACAACCACAGCTGGCTAATTTTTGTATTTTTTGTAGAGATGAGGTTTCGCCATGTTGCCCAGACTAGTCTTGAACTCCTGGGCTCAAGAGATCTGCCCACCTCATCGTCCCCAAGTGCTAGGATTACAGCCATGAGCCACTGTGCCTGGCCCCAGATTTTTTTTTTTTTTTTTTGAGATGGAGTATTGCTCTGTTGCCCAAGCTGGAGTGTAGTGGTGCGATCTCAGCTCACTGCAACCTCAGCCTCCTGGGTTCAAGCAATTCTCCTGCCTCAGCCTCCCAAGTAGCTGGGATTACAGGTACCTACCACCACGCCCAGCTGATTTTTGTATTTTTAGTAGAGACGGGATTTCGCCATGTTGGCCAGGCTGGTCTTGAACTCCTGACCTCAAGTGATCTACCTGCCTCAGCCTCCCAAAGTGCTGGGATTATAGGTGTGAGCCACTGCACCCGGCTGGGTCTGATTTTGAAAGTACATATATGTATACATATATAATCTTTTACCAAAATGAGATCATACTGTATACACTGGTTTAAAGAATTTTATTGTGAGCCGGGCGCAGTGGCTCACGCCTGTAATCCAAGCACTTTGGGAGGCCAAGGTGGGTGGATCACGAGGTCAGGAGTTCAAGACCAGCCTGGTCAACATGATGAAACCCCGTCTTTACTAGAAATACAAAAATTAGCTGGGCGTGGTGGCGGTCGCCTGTAATTTCAGCTACTTCAGAGGCTAAGGCAGGAGAATGCTTGAACCTGGGAGGTGGAGGTTACAGTGAGCTGAGATCGTGCCACTACACTCCAGCCTGGGTGACAGCAAGACTCCATCTCAAAAAAAAAAAAAAAAAAAAATTACTGTGGTAAAATTTCCATAAAATTTACCATCTTAACTATTTTTAAAGTTTATAGTTCTGTTACGTGCATTCAGATTGTTGTGTAACCAATCTCCAGAGCTCTTTGTCTTGCAAAACTGAAACTCTGTGTACTACCCATTAGAAAACTTCCGTTTCTCTCATCCCCAGCCTCTGACACCCACCATTCATTCTACTGTCTGTCTTTCTGAATTTGACTACTCTAGGGACCTCGTAGAAGTGGAATCATACAGCATTTGCCTTTTTGTGTCTGGTTTATTTTACTTAGCATAATGTCCTCAAGGTAGCATGTGTCAGAATCACCTTTCTTTTTAAGGCTGATTGTATATGGATAGACCACATAGACCACATCTTGTTTATGCATTCATCCATCAGCGGACGCTTGGGGTGCTTCCACCTTTTGGCTATTGTGAATAATGCTGCTATGAACATGGGTGTCCAAATGTTTGTTTGAGTCCCTACTTTGAAGTCTTCTTTTTTTTTTGAAACTGACTCACTCTGTTGCCCAGGCTGGAGTGCAGTGGCGCGATCTTGGCTCACTGCAACCTCTCCCTCCTGGATTCAAGTGATTCTCCTGCCTCAGCCCCCAAAGTAGCTGGAATTACAGGCGCCCGCCACCACGCCCTGCTAATTTTTGTATTTTTAGTAGAAATGGCGTTTCACCATGTTGGTCAGTCTGGTCTCAAACTCCAGACCTCAGGTGATCCACCCACCTCAGCCTCCCAAAGTGCTGGGATTACCGGCGTGAGCCACTGGGCCTGGCCTGAATTATTTTGTGTCTATACCCAGAAGTGTAATTACCGGATTATATGGTAAATATATTTTTAATTTTTTAAGGAACTTCCGTACTGTTTTTCTATAGCAGCTGCACCATTAACTGTTTTATAATCTACTCTTCTCAGTTAATTGTGTTTAACTTTCCATATTAATAAATTTTCATTTTATACCTAGTCCATACTCAATTTGTTTCCAAATATCTTTCAAAATATCTGGTTTAAAAATGTCTTTTATATCTTGTTTGTCGAAACCAGATTCTAGTCCAGAGCTAAGTATTGCATCTGGTTATTATGTCCCTTGTGTTCTGTCTGCTAACCTAGCATTGTCCCTTCCCCTTTTTCTCTTTTTTAACAGCTTTCTCTGAGGTATAAGTTACACAACATAAAATTTACCTGTTTGAAGTGTACAGTGCAAAACTTTTTAGTGAATTTACAAAGTTGTACAACCATCACCACAATTAAATTTTAGGACATTTCTGTCACCCCCAAAAGATCCCTTGTGCCCAATAGCAGTCACCCTCACTTCTCTCCTCCCAACCCTAAGCAGCCACTTAATCTACTTTCTGTCTCTATAGATTTACCTTTTCTGACATTGCATATAAATGGAATCATGCAACGTATGGTCTTTTGTGTCCGGCTCCTTTCACTCCGCATAACGTTTTCAAGGTTCATCCATGTTGTAGTGTGTGCCAGTACCTCCTTCCTTTTTATGGCTGGATAAGAGCCCATTGTTTGGATAAATCACATTTTGTCTGTCCACCAGTTGATGAACATTTGGATTGTTTCCACTTTTTGACTGTTATGCATAATGCCACTTTGGACATTCATATACAAGTATTTGTGTGGACATACATTTTCATTTTCTTGGGTACATTCCTAGGCGTAAAATTGTTGCATCATATGGTAGATTTATGTTTACATTTTTTAAGAAACTGTCAAACTCTTTTCCAGACTCAGCCTCCTTTAGTTACGTGGCACTTATAAAGAGAGTAGGCCTGGGTCCCACGTGCAACCTCTTTTGTGTTTATTTGGTTGTTTTCTTGAGATGTCTTTCATAGGTTGTCCCCAGTCTCCTGTATTTTCTATGAACTGGAAGTTAGATCTGGGGTTTTGTGGATTCAAATTAATTGTTTCTGGCTAGAATATGTCATAGGTTGTTTTATACTTCATTTTGGGTCATATCAGCAGGTACGTATTTTTTTTCCAAGTCGATTTTGGGTCCAGCATCATTTGTTGAAAAGATTCTTTCCCCCACTTACCTTTTTTTTTTTTTTTTTTTGAGACAGGGTCTCACTCTGTCACCCAGGCTAGAGTGCAGCAGCACGATCTTGGCTCAGTGCAACCACCGCCTCCTGGGCTCAAGCGATCCTCCTACCTCGTCTTCCTGAGTAGCTGGGAGCACAGGCGCACACTATCATGCCTGGCTAATTTTTTGTATATTTTTTGGTTGAGACGAGGTTTCACCATGTTGCCCAGGCTGATCTCAAACTCCTGAGCTCAAGTGATCCACTCACCTTGGCCTCCCAAAGTGCTGGGATTACAGGCATGAGCCACTGCCTGCGGCCTATGTGTGGTTCTATTTACAGGGTTTTTTGTTTGTTTTGTTTTGTTTTGAGATAGGGTCTTGCTTTGTCACCCAGGCTGGAGTATAGTGGTGCAAACGGAGCTCACTGCAGCCTCTCTCCTTCCTGGGCTCAAGCAGCCCTCCCACCTCAGGCCCCCAAGTAGCCACCATGCATGACTAATTTTTATATTTTTTATAGAGATTGGGTTTTGCCATGTTGCCCAGGCTGACCTCAAACTTCTGGGCTCAGGCAATCCTCACACCTTGGCCTCCCAAAGTGGTGGGATTACGGGCATGAGCCTCTGAGCCTGGACTATTTATGGATCTTTAAAGAATCCCTGCAGCCTCCCTGAACTCCAATCTCTGTGATTTGCCTGAGGTTCTCCCCCTAGTACCAAGACCTAGAATATGCATCCAGGTAGGAAGTCAGACTAAATATGGGGCTTACTTCCTGTGTTTTCCTTCTCTTGAGGACCAGTCCTTTTTTCTATTGTCTGAAAGCAGTTGTTTCACATAAATTGTATCATTTTCCAGTTGGGTTTTGTTTTTTTTTGTTGTTGTTGTTGTTTTTAAACAGTGAGAAGCCAAGATCCATGCTCCTTGGTAGTCAGAAGCAAAAGTTTGTTTCTCTCTCTCTCTCTCAGATGGTTTCTATTCTGTGTCTTTAAGTATTCTGATATTTTCCTTTGTATTATCCCATCTACTAAACTCATCTAATGTAATTCTCATTTCAGACATTATATTTTTCACTTCTAGAAGTTTCATTTGTTTTTTGTTTTGTTTTGTTTTGAGATGGAGTTTTGCTCTTGTTGCCCAGGCTGGAGTGCAATGGCACGATCTCGGCTCACTGCAAGCTGCGCCTCCCGGGTTCACACCATTCTCCTGCCCCGTAGCTGGGACTACAGGCGCTAGCTACAACCCCGAGCTAATTTTTTGTATTTTTAGTAGAGACGGGGTTTCATCATGTTAGCCAGGATGGCGTCGATCTCCTGACCTCATGATCCGCCCGCCTCGGCCTCCCAAAGTGCTGGGATTACAGGCATGAGCCACCGCGCCTGGCCCTTATTTTGTATTTTTTTTAGTAGAGACAGGGTTTCTCCATGTTGGTCAGTCTGGTCTTGAACTCCTGACCTCAGGTGATGCGCCTGCCTCGGCCGGATTACAGGCATGAGCCACCACGCCCAGCCTAGTTTATCTTTAATATCAAGGCATGTTCATCTAGGGTCTCTACTGTTTGAGTATTCACTCAGGTCTCTCTACCCTGGCTGGACAGAGTTAGAATGCCACCCAGGTATTCCTGTACCACTTATTCCTTCAAGGCCAGGATCTGATATCTCAGTAGAATATTCTGATACAGAACATGTGATACATCTGATATTCTGATGCATCTGAAACAATGTATCAGAAACAGCTTTCATTAAAAACTGTACTTCAAGTACCGATACAACCTTTCTGTTTCTCACTTTCAGTACGGTGTTCAATAAATTGCATGAGATTATTCTGTACTTTATTATAAAATAGACTTTGTGTTAGATGATTTGGCCCAACTGTAGGCTAATGTAAGTGTTCTGAGCATAAGTAAGGTAGCCTAGGCTGAGCTAGGAGAATCGCTTGAACCCGGAAGGCAGAGATTGCAGTGAGCTGAGACTGTGCCATTGCACTCTAGCCTGGGTGACATAGAGAGACTCCATCTCAAAACAAAAAACAGAAAACAATGGCTTTATTGGGATGTAACCCCATCATTAGTCAAGGAGCATCTGTGTATATCTTTTGATATCACATGATGGTATTTGATCCTCACCACAACCAGTTCAGTGGGTAGTATAATCTTCATTTGATAGGGAAAGGTAGCAAGGCCCAGGGACGTTGGTTTTGTGACATGTTCTTAAGTGACAGAGCTGGGTCTTGAACCCGGATCTTCTGCTTTCATTAGTCATGCCCTTTAAGCTCCTTGAGAACAGAGAGAAGTTTTTCACAGAGTATTTTCTCAATTATGTGGCTCACATTGAACATATCTCAAATCAGGAAGATATATCTTCACATAGAAATATATGGGATTGTTTGCTTCTCTTCCAGAAAAGCTGTCATTGAATCAGTTGTAGTGCCTCTGAAATCACTGTTGTAGAATCAAGGAAATATATAGATCTCTCTCCAGTGCCTAATAGAGCCTTTATACCTAATATATACTTGGTAAATATTTGTATGCTAGGTTCAAGAATAAGCTGATTTTATAAAGCAAAATGTGCTTCTGAAAGTTGTATGCCTGTGCTTTTCTCTTCAGGTATTTTATGCATGGTGTGTGTCGGGAAGGAAGTCAGTGCCTGTTCTCACATGACTTGGCAAACAGCAAGCCGTCCACCATCTGCAAGTACTACCAGAAGGGCTACTGTGCCTATGGAACTCGGTGCAGGCAAGGACTCTGCGACAGGCTCCAGCTGTGACACTGATTTCATTTGGAGAATAGGTCTTGATAAGGGGAAATTTTAATGTAAAAGTAATATGACAACATTACGAAAAGTATGGCAAATAAATTTAAAACCTCAGTTTCGGTACCCTAAAACTAATTTTCTTTTTTTTTTTTTTTTTTTTTGAGATGGAGTCTTGCACTGTTGCCCAGGCTGGAGGGCAGTGGCGCAATCTTGGCTGTCTGCAACCTCCGCCTCCAGGGTTCAAGCAGTTCTCCTGCCTCAGCCTCCCGAGTAGCTGATATCACAGGCACCTGCCACTACACCTGGCTGACTTTTTTTTTTTTGTATTTTTATTAGAGACGGGGTTTCACCATGTTGGTCAGGCTGGTCTTAACTCCTGACCTCATGATCTGCCCACCTTGGCTTCCCAAAGTGCTGGGATTACAGGTGTGAGCCACTGTGCCCGGCCTAATTTTCATTTTTTAAAACTACTTTTCAGCCTTATTCTTATGAATATATAGTTATAAAATTGTACACAATTCCAGAAACTTGTTCATGCTTTTGTAGTGAAGAGCTGATCTTTTCTTTCCTAGGCTGCAAAGTTTCCTTTCCTCCTTTTTCTGTGCAGTGCAGTGGGAGATGATGGAAGTAGGCCCACCTTGGTCTCCCCCTGCCAATGAGTGCCGAGAGAGACAGTCAGGGAGAGGTCATTGGCCCTTGTCAGCATTTTGAGGACTCCTGCTCAAAAGAATACTGGGTCAGTCAGGCATCAGGAGATTTCAGCTCAACATCCGTTTGGAACTTTCAGGCTCTCTGTGTGTTCTGGAGCTGTGTGTCTGTCCCACTCAAGTCCCACAGAGACACTTAAGCATAGGTGATAGATAGCAAATGTCCCCCTCACACTGAATTGCCAAGCATCTGTTAATCGATAATCCTGTTAGAGTTTAAATATTGGAAAAGATGACTGCCTTCTTCACCTCAACAAGTGCAGAAGAAGGAGGGCCATTGGCATCTGGGGAGTGTGGGAGATGTGTGTGGATGGCATGTCTGTAATGCATCTGCTGTGTGTTTTGTTTAGATATGACCACACGAGGCCCTCTGCTGCAGCTGGAGGTGCTGTCGGCACCATGGCCCACAGTGTGCCCTCTCCAGCTTTCCACAATCCTCACCCTCCTTCTGAGGTCACTGCATCCATTGTGAAAACTAACTCACATGAACCCGGGAAGCGTGAAAAGAGAACGTTGGTTCTTAGAGACCGAAGTGAGTAAGCGGAAGCCTTTTGTTGCATCTTTTTGCAT
The DNA here is from genome assembly GCF_000951035.1 of Colobus angolensis palliatus. NCBI lineage: Eukaryota > Metazoa > Chordata > Mammalia > Primates > Cercopithecidae > Colobus > Colobus angolensis. Next base: position 3,598,689 of record NW_012116710.1, read on the forward strand.
AGCACTCTTGCTTATGCTTGGTGCTCCTTTCTAGTCTCCTCTTGTCAAGAGGACTCCTAACCTAATATACCTCCAGGTTGTCCGCGTGGAGAGACGTCAGAACTGCTCTGAAGAGGCTCCATGTGGCTGTAGATCATTTAAATGATACGTTTGCCCTCGTGCCCAAAGGCTGGGTTGAGCTCCAAGACTGGCCTGGCAAAACATAAAAATGCAATCTTTTTGTCAGCATGTAACTTCCATCTTCATATGGTGGTTGTCCAGCTGGTGAGAAGCATCAAGCTCTTCATTTCAAACCTAAATATTTTGTCTGGGTACAGTGGCTCACATCTGTAACCCCAATGCTTTGGGAGACTGAGGTGGGCAGATCACCTGAGGTCAGGAGTTTGAGACCAGCCTGGCCAACATGGTTTAGTAGAAACCCCATCTATAAACCCCGTAGACATCTATTCTAGTTCACTTAAAATGATTGGTAACTTTGCTGGTATGAAGGAAACACTGTGTTCTAGTGATCTCACTGTTTTTTTGTTTGTTTTAGTGTTAACTGGTCCATGTGTTAACATTTCCATATTTGCCATTTTAAACAGCAGCTTTAGTGTTCTTTTGTATAAGTGTATCCTATTGTTTTGCTTATTTCCCTGTCTGGCCCTTTTTGGTTTTTGTTTTTTAAGTAATTATAAGTAATGTCACTATGAACATTTTATACTATTCTTTTTATTTTTCCCCTTTGGTCTGTTTTTTTGCCATATGTTCTCAAGAGTAGAATTCTTAGGTCAGAGTAGCTTAATATGTAAGGCTTTGGTTAACGGCATAGCAGAAAAATGGGGCCATTTTCATGTGTGTGTGCCGTGTGTTGTATTCAGATCTCTCTGGCATGGCTGAAGGAAAGACTCAGCCGAGCATGGTGAGTAATCCAGGCAGCTGCAGCGACCCCCAACCCAGCCCCGAGATGAAGCCGCATTCCTACCTGGATGCCATCAGGAGTGGCCTTGATGACGTGGAGGCCAGCAGCTCCTACAGCAACGAGCAGCAGCTGTGCCCCTACGCAGCTGCTGGGGAGTGCCGGTTTGGGGATGCCTGTGTCTACCTGCATGGGGAGGTGTGTGAAATCTGTAGGCTACGAGTCTTGCACCCCTTCGACCCAGAGCAGAGGAAGGCTCACGAAAAGGTAAAGTCACAAACCTTTGCATGAACTCATGTTAAGAAATCTGAAATGTACTGAACAGGACACTGAAGGCCATCCGTACACACTCAAAAAAAGAAATCTGAAACATACTAAGTGACAGAATTGTTGGTGTTTCCACAGGCATCCCCCTGCCAGTGATACCCATATTATGCATCTGGTATATTTACATCCTATTTTGAGATTCTTTTTCCTGCAGTCATTTTGCCAATTTTTTTTTGAAACAGAGTCTCTCCCTGTCACCCCGCCTGGAGTACAGTGGTGTAATCTCGGCTCACTGCAACCTCTGCTTCCCTGGCTCAGCCCCGCCGAGTAGCTGGGATTACAGGCGCTCACCACCACGCTCGGCTACTTTTGTATTTTTAGGAAAGAAGGGGTTTCACCATGTTGGCCAAGCTGGCTTCGAACTCCTGACCTCAAGTGGTCTGCCTGCCTCAGCCTCCCAAAGTGCTTGGATTACAGGCATGAGCCACCATGCCTGGCCTATTTTGCCAATTTTTGATTACTCGGAATAAAGAGAAAAAGAAGTGGTATCTGAAACAAAATCATGCTAAGTTCAAAGAACAAATCTAGCTCAGGACCATGGTATGTCGTCTGTGTGTATGTCTCTGTCACATGCACATACAGCGTCCTCCCTCCCTGGGTTCACACTTCCTCATGGTTGGGATCCAGCTAGGCCAAGTTTTGGAAGATTTGAGCCCAAATCATAGAATCTGAGGAGCCACTTATTGGAAGGGCCTTTTAAAGTCATTAATGTCTGCAGTGTTTTGGGAGGCTTTGCCTTATGCTAGTCCCTATGCATGATGCAGAGGGTACGAAGCTGGATAAGAGGCACGGGAGGGCCAGTCATGGTGACTCACACCTGTAATCCCAGCACTTTGGCAGGCCAAGGCATGCAGATCGCTTGAGCCCAGGAGTTTGAGACCAGCCTGGGCAACATGGTGAGATCCCCGTCTCCACAAAATAAATAAATAAATATATAAATAAAAATATGTGGTGGCACATACCTATAGTCCCAGCTACTTGGCGGGGCTGAGGTGGAAAGATCACCTGAGCCTGGGAAGCAGAGGTTGCAGTGAGCCAAGACTGTGCCATTGCACTCCAGTCTGGGCAACAGAGTGAGATCCTGTCTCAAAAAATAAAAATAATGAAAAAATTTAAAAATGCCAGGTGTGGTGGCTTGGCTAACTTTTAAAATTTTATTTTATTTTGGCTAGGCACAGTGGCTCACGCCTGCAATCCCAGCACTTTGGGAGGCCGAGGCGGGCGGATCACGAGGTCAGGAGATCAAGACCATCCTGGCTAACACGGTGAAACCCCGTCTCTACTAAAAAATACAAAAAATTAACCGGGTGTGGTGGCAGGCACCTATAGTCCCAGCTACTTGGGAGGCTGAGGCAGGAGAATGGCGTGAACCCAGGAGGCAGAGCTTGCAGTGAGCCGAGTTGCTCTGCTGCACTCCAGCCTGGGAGACAGAGCAAGACTCCATCTCAAAAAAAAAAAAAATTTATTTTATTTTTCACAGAGATGAGGTCTTGCTATGTTGCTCAGGCTGGTCTTGAACTTCTGAGATCAAGCAGTCCTCCTATCATGGCCTCCCAGAGTAATGGGATTACAGGTGTGAGCCACGGCACCCGGCCTAAGGCATGTTTAAATGGACAGTGTATTCCTAGATAATCAAGGGGTAAGTTAGTACTGACTCCATGTGGCAATGGACAAGGAGACATTCTCCATTGTCTTCCAGGGAAGCAGAGGGTTAGAGCTGTCTTTATGCAAGTATATGAGGTCTCTGCGGTGAATGTTGGCTTGTCTCAGATCTGGACACACCGAGCTCACAAGGGCCGGGCGTAGGTCTTCTCACTCTTTGCACTTCCTCAAATGCCAGCACATAGAAGGAATTCAGGGCATGCCTAATGAATGAATAAATTCATTGAATCGTTTTCTTGGGGAGAGTTGGTGCTGCTTACATATGACTAGGTTGCTAGCCTCAAGGCTTGTGGTAAGGACGAGTCAGCACCTCTGATGTAGACATGGCTCAGAGTCGGGGGAAACAGTGCCCAGAGGAGCTGGGGGACTAGGGTCGCAGTCCCTATGGACTCTGACTCCACTGCAGTTTAACCTTTTTGGATCTCCGTGTTCTCAGCTCTAAATGAGTGGTGACCACGTCACCTCCTAGGAAAGCAAAGGGCTGGACCAGTGATGGTTTGAAGTCCTTTGTGTGGTCTGAGGGAGATGTCAGTGTCCTGACTTGGGGGAGGCTGGGCCTTGCTCACAGCAGTCGCTGTCAGTGTTCCTTCCTGATCTCAGCAATGGCGGTGTGGCTGCAGCTACTCCTAGGGCTCCTGCCACTCCTCAGTGGCCAACAACCAAAGCCTTCCTTCCTGTCTGTGCTTCAGATCTGCATGTTGACATTCGAACACGAGATGGAAAAGGCCTTTGCCTTCCAGGCAAGCCAGGACAAAGTGTGTAGCATCTGCATGGAAGTGATCCTGGAGAAAGCCTCTGCTTCCGAGAGGAGATTTGGGATTCTCTCCAACTGCAATCACACGTACTGCTTGTCCTGCATCCGGCAGTGGCGGTGTGCCAAACAGTTTGAAAACCCAATCATTAAGTAAGTACAGCCAGGGGTCTTACCTGTAGGAACTAGGAGAATGTTTGATTTGAGACTTTATTCCATCCACTTTTAAGCCCCCTGTTACCCTCCAGGGGTGTCTTAGTGCAGAGTGACTGGTGAGTTCTGGCCCCTGGCTGCATGAACTTCAGCAAGTCATTTACTCTTCCTGAGCCCAAGTACCTGTTCCTATAAAAGATGGGCAACAATTCCTACCAAGCGTTCTGGGTTTTGGGGAGGAACTCAGCAAAGATGATCTGTGTAAAAAGCTGTTCCATGGCAGTGGCCTGTTTTCATCTCCTAGCCTTGTGTTTGCAATCCAGTACTACCTGCCTTTAGCCCAGTTGCCTGTGAATCGTTTTGAGCTTCGTTTTTTTCCCCCACCAAAAACGAAAATAGGGTTATTTGAGGATGAAGTGGAATAATGCATGTAAAACATTCTGCATGATGCCTGGCACATGGGATGTGCTCAATGTGGCAAACAGGAGTCTCAAATTCTCCAGCAGGACAGGGGAAAAGCTGGCGTGTGGAGAGGTTACTGCACGCATTCTACTGTTCAGAACTCTTCACATCTGTCTGCTCATCCCATTCCCACAAAGACCCTCCTCAGTTACAGATTAGAAAACAGGCCTGGGGTGGGGGGGTCAAGTAACTTGTCTAAAATCGTGTGGTAAAACAACTGCATTATTGAGATAAAAGCACACAATTTAGTTCACCACTCATCTGCTGTCTCTACAGAGTTGCCTATTCTGGACACTGCTTACTAATGGAGTCATAGAATTCACAAAAGCGGCCTTTTGTGCCTGGCCTCTTTCACTGAGCATAGTGTTGTCAGAGTTCATCCTGACTGTAGCATGTGCCAGAGACCCCTTCTCCTGGTGGAATACGTCCCATTGTATGGACACAGCACATTTCCCTAATCCATTCCTCAGCTGGTGGACATCTGAGCTGTTTTCACTTTGTAACTATTATGAATAATGCTGCTGTCAACATTTGTGAACACAGTTTTGGGTGGACCTGTGTTTTCATTTCTCTTGGGTATACACCTAGGCGTGGAATTGCTAGGTTTTATAGTAATAATAACACTACATTAAACTGTTGGAGAATCTGCCAGACTCTGTTCAGATTTTGCATTCTCTGCACCATTTTACGTTCTCACCAGCCATGTATGAGGGTTCTTATTTAATCTGTCTTTTTTGTTGAGGAAACCCTAGATATAGATACAGATATAGATATAGATATGTATTGTTTTTGCTTTAAGTTCTGGGATACATGTGCAGAATGTGTAGCTTTGTTACATGGGTATCCATGTGCCAAGGTGGTTTTCTGCACCTCTCAACCTGTCACCTAGGTTTTCAGCCCCACATGCATTAGCTATTTGTGCTGATGCTCTCCCTCCCCTTGCCCCTGCACCGACAGGCCCCGGTGTGTGATGTTCCCCCACATGTGTCCATGTGTTCTCATTGGGAAACCCTGTTTTTTAAATAGTAAATAAGGTTCTTGGATGATTATGATTTCATCTTCTGGAATTTCCGGTGAAGGAAGTGCCTGTAGTGGTCAGGCAGTTGAGCAAGAGGTTTAGCAGAGAGTGTGCCCAGGCTTCGTAACATGACTTCTCCCTTAGTAATCTAATTCTTATTTCAGGTCTTGTCCAGAATGCCGTGTGATATCAGAGTTTGTAATTCCAAGTGTGTATTGGGTGGAAGATCAGAATAAAAAGAACGAGTTGATTGAAGCTTTCAAACAGGGGATGGGGTAAGTGCTTTGAGTTTCGACGTGCCCTTGCTGCCTGCCTGGCTGTCCTGTCAGCCTGTGTCCTTGTTCTCCCTCCCAGGAGTGTGGTCTTAGGGGCCTCTTCCTCTTTTCCTTCTCTCGGGCACCATGCTGGGCTCTGGGATGTAGCAATGAGCAAGGACATGGTGATGTGGACCTGTTTAGTTTTGGTGTTTTTTTGTTTTTGTTTTTTTTTCGGTGAGATAGGGTCTCACCTTGTTGCCCAAGCTGGAGTGCAGTGGTGCACTCTCAGCTCACTGTAGCCTCAGCCTCCTGGGCTCAAGCAGGAGCCTCTTGAGTAGCTGGGACCGCCAGTACTGTGCGCCACCATGCCCAGCTAATTTTTTTTCTTTCTTTTTTTTTTTTTGTAGAGACAAGGTTTCGCCATGTAGCCCAGGCTGGTCTTGAACTCCTAGACTCAAGTGATCCTCCTGCCTCAGCCTCCCAAAGTGCTGGGATTACAGGCATGAGCCACCGTGCCCGGCCTCAAGTTTTCCTCTTTATCCTGGTTGTCAGCATGTTGACATTTTGCTGAGGAGTGGTTTTTCTCTATGTTTGTGTCACTCCCCAAGATTAGGGAAATTTTAGCTGTTGTTTCATTAACTTTTTTTCTATCTTGTTTTCTCTTTTCCTGCTGGGACTCTACTTCCATTTATGGTAGATTTTTTTATATTGTCCATAGATCTCTGGGGATGTTCATTCTTTTCTTTCTTTTTTTTTTTTTTTTTTTTTTTTGAGACGGAGTCTCGCTCTGTCGCCCGGGCTGGAGGGCAGTGGCCAGATCTCAGCTCACTGCAAGCTCCGCCTCCCGGGTTTACGCCATTCTCCTGCCTCAGCCTCCGGAGTAGCTGGGACTACAGGCGCCCGCCACCTCGCCCGGCTAGTTTTTTGTATTTTTTAGTAGAGACGAGGTTTCACCGTGTTAGCCAGGATGGTCTCGATCTCCTGACCTCGTGATCCGCCCGTCTCGGCCTCCCAAAGTGCTGGGATTACAGGCATGAGCCACCGCGCCTGGCCGGGATGTTCATTCTTTTTCAACCTTTGTTTTCTTTTCATCTCTTTGAGCATAGTTGTAGTTGGTCGGGCGCGGTGGCTCAAGCCTGTAATCCCAGCACTTTGGGAGGCCGAGACGGGTGGATCACGAGGTCAGGAGATCGAGACCATCCTGGCTAACACGGTGAAACCCCGTCTCTACTAAAAAATACAAAAAACTAGCCGGGCGAGGTGGCGGGCGCCTGTAGTCCCAGCTACTCCGGAGGCTGAGGCAGGAGAATGGCGTAAACCCGGGAGGCGGAGCTTGCAGTGAGCTGAGATCTGGCCACTGCCCTCCAGCCCGGGCGACAGAGCGAGACTCCGTCTCAAAAAAAAAAAAAAAAAAAAAAAAGTAGCTACTTTGAAATCTTTGTCTTCTTGAAGTTGACCTCTGTTGTAAGAATGGATCACATTTTCCTGATTCTTCATATATCTAGTAATTTTAGATTTTATCCTTGACATTGTAAATATTACATTGTAGAGAGACTTAGGATTCTGTTACAGTTTATCTGTAAAGTGTTGATTTTTTTTTTTTGAGACGGAGTTTCACTCTTCTTGCCCAAGCTGGAGTGCAGTGGTGTAATCTCGGCTTACTGCATCCTCTGCCTCCCAGGTTCAAGCGATTCTGCTGCCTCAGCCTCCTGAATAGCAGGGATTATAGACATGCGCCACTGCGCCTGGCTAATTTTTTGTACTTTTAGTAGAAATGGGGTTTCACTATGTTAGCCTGGCTGGTCTTGAACTCCTGACCTCAGGTGATCTGCCCACCTCGGCCTCCCAAAGTGCTGGGATTATAGGCGTGAGCCACTGCGCCTGGCCAAGTGTTGATGTTTTTAACAGGTAGGTAAATTGTTTGAACTCAAATCCAGGTAGCAGTTCAGGTCTCAGTTCTGGTTTTGCATTCGTGGTTGAGTTTGTCGCATTCCTGTGTGGTTCAGGAGTTAGTCAGATTTGGGCAGAGTTTATACACAGCCTTTGAGCACTCTTTCACAGGCCCCTTACTTTGTGGGATTGTTTCCTCACTTTCCAATGGCTGTGATTACCTTGAACTCTTGTCTTTTAGTTCTTCAGGCCAGAAAGATTGGATTTCCCCTTGGAGTTTTAGTCACCCCAAGTGGTTGTGATTTTGGCCTGCTCCAGGATAATTTTTTTTGGAGACGGAGTCTTGCTCTGTAGCCCAGGCTGGAGTGCATGGCTCTCAGCTCACTGACACCTCCGCCTTCTGGGTTCTAGCACTTCTGCCTCAGCCTCCTGAGAAGGTGAGACTACAGGCACATGCTGCCACACCTGGCTAATTTTTGTATTTTAGTAGAGACAGGGTTTCACCATGTTGCCCAGGCTGGTCTTGAACTCTGGAGCTCAGGCAGTCCGCCTGCCTCGGCCTCCCAAAGTGCTGGGATTACAGAAGTGAGCCACAAAAGCTACCTTTTTAAAGGTAACTTAGCGTTTGCCATTGCTATTCTTTGCGTTTACTCCTCCAAAGAATCTAACTGCATTTGTTCATTCTCCAGTGCCTTCAGGTCTTTTTGAAATATTTGTATTAAGACTTATCTGCAGGAGGGTTGGGTATGGTAGAAGTTTACTTGTCATACTAAAAGTGAAACTATACGTTACCTTTTTTATGGTTCCTTTATGTTGCATATCAGTTTACTAAAGCTTGATTTTTTTTTTTTTTTTTACCATTTTTTCTTCATACACTCTTCATGTGTGTCCACAAGAGGGCAGGCGTGGCAAGCAGAGGGGTCCCAGCCTGTAGAAGGGGGCTCTGCTGAAAAGCAGTCTGGAAATTGTTATTGCTATTTGGATCTTTCCTTGTTTGCTTTCCCTTGATGACTGTGTGTTTTGCAGTCCACAGACATTTACTGAGTACTCACTGTGGGTCAGGCACCTTCCAGCTAAGCACCACTGGGGGATGTAGAGATTAGTAAGACAATATCTCTTTTTTTGAGTCTCGCCCTGTCACCCAGGCTGGAGTACAATGGCGTGATCTCAGCTCACTGCAACCTCCGCCTCCAGGGTTCAAGTGATTCTTCTGCCCCAGCCTCCTGAGTAGCTGGGATTACAGGTGTGTGCCACCACACCCAGCTAATTTTTGTATTTTTTTAGTAGGGATGGGGTTTCACCATGTTGCCCAGGCTGGTCTTGAACTCCTGACCTCAGATGATCCACCCACCTCAGCCTCCCAAAGTGCTAGGATTACAGGTGTGAGCCACCGCACCCAGCCAAGTAAGACAACTTCATGGGAAACTGCAAAAGGGCAATTATGATACAGGTTTGCTAGTGACCAGTTCTTCATGAGGGACCATATGTCACAACAGAGAAGGCACTTGGGTCCACCAGGGGCTGTCAGGGGAAGCAGCGTGGGAACCTGAACAGTGAAGCAGGTGCAGGGGAAGTGATGAAAGGACATGGGCACAGAAGGGTGACGGTTTTGTATCTGGGGGACACTGGGAATGGCTCCTGGCATTGAAGCAGGTGTGTAGAAGGATGTGGTGGGACCTACACACAGACTGGAATCTAAGCAACACTTGAATCCCAGTGTGACCGTGGTCTTTAAGAACAGGTTGGGGCCAGGTGCAGTGGCTCATGCCTGTAATACAGGCACTTTGGGAGGCTGAGGAGGGCAGGGGTTTGAGACCAGCCAGGGGAGACATAGGGAGACCTCATCTCTTTAAAGAAAAAAAAAGGTTGGGAAGCTCCTCTGTGGTACTCTCAACAAGGTGTAAACTGGTGGAGTGGGAGGGAGGCCAGTGAGGAAGTGGCCCTGGTAGGCAGGCCCCAGAGGCTTCCACAGTGTGGGAACCCAAAGGAAGGGGAGATTGGGAAGTGATTTGTAAACAGAATGAACACAGTTGGGTGTGAGAGCCGAGAACACAGAGTGAGTCAGTGAACTGGAGGCTTTTAGCCTTGGTGACCAGATAAGCCTGGGGGAGGAAAAAGAGTAATATTCTTGCGAGAGTAGGGAACCAGCACATAACGTGTTTGACCTGATGGAGTTCATAGCCAGTGTGCTAGGATGCCCTGGAGTTGTCCAGCAGGCTCTGGTGAGAGCAAACTGCTTGCGGTCATTTGAAGTCTGCTCAGAACCCCAGGCAAGTAGGAGCCTGGAGGATGTGCCGTCCACACACCTGCTCTGCAGCCACCTGTGCTCAAATCAGATCAGCTGGCAAGGGAGCTTCCCGCCTCCCCCAGACGGAGCCTCACTCTGTCGCCCAGGCTGGAGTGCAGTGGCACAATCTTGGCTCACTGCAGCCTCCACCTCTTGGGTTCAAGCGATTCTCCTGCCTCAGCCTCCTGAGTATCTGGGATTACAGGTGCCCGCCACCACGCCCAGCTAATTTTTGTATTTTTTAGTAGAGATGGGGTTTCGCCGTGTTGGCCAGGCTGGTCTTGAACTCCTGACCTCAAGTGATCCACCCACCTTGGCCTCCCAAAGTGCTGAAATTACAGGTGTGAGCCACCACACCTGGCCAGGGAGCTTTTCTTTATGTTGTCTGAAGCCGTCCTCAGAGAACTTCACCACTGGCCTGTGGCCATCCCATCTGACAAGACGGAAAACCACTGGATTCAGGAGCCCCCTTTCCCCATTCTTGTCTCCCGCTGTCACACACCCCAGCTGCCCCTGGCAGCAACATGCCCTTTCTGTTGTTTGGCTTTATTTCTGTGACTTTCCCCTTCCTCTGTTCTCCGAGATGGCCCTCTGGATTCTTGGGTATCTTTTTTTCACTTCAGTTTGGGGTCCTTTATGATTGGATAAACCAGAGTTCATTTGAGCAAAATGGGAATTCATTTGATTGAGTTTCCTCGGGCAGGGTTCTTAATGTGGAGGTCTGTGGGGAAAATGGTAGAATTAAGAGAGAGGGAAAACATTTTGAACTGTTTGGTAACTGTAGGCTCTAGACCTATGTGTTTTATGCATTGAAAAACACTATTCAGAGAAGGGGTCCAAAGCACATAAGGCGTGAAGAAGCCCTGGTGCCGAGGGTGAAGACAGGAAAACTGGAAGAACTATGGCTTTAGGCAGTTGCTAAAACCCTCTGCTTTCCCTGTAGTCACTCTGACAGCACTGCAGCCAGGAGGAAGGGGAGACTTGGCTTGGTGGAGTACCTAGGGAACTTTGAGCAGAGACAAGTGGCCCAGCTTCAGACCTTAGTGCCCAGAGGAGTGACCAGGCCTGGCTTAGGTCTATGGTGACCCAGGAGGTGCTCTGGAGCTGCCGGAGGGCCTTTGCAGCACTGCAGTCTCCACACAGCGAGTCCCCAGGCAGGTTCATATCCTTTGCAAGGCTACAGGTAAGTAGGGATACTTCCTATTCTGCTTGGAAATCAGAATCCCAGCTGTGTGGGACCTGAGACAAATCACTCAACCTCTCCCAGCCTAAGCTGCCCCATCTAGAATGTGAGGCTGACCTGCCTCTGGCGTAAGGGTAAGGATAGAGGAAGGCAGTGGCCCAATCTGAACCCCACATTTTCCCACCAGCCGCTTGACTTTTTCTTTCTGCTTTTCAGGAAAAAAGCCTGTAAATACTTTGAGCAAGGCAAGGGGACCTGCCCATTTGGAAGCAAATGTCTTTATCGCCATGCTTACCCTGATGGGCGGCTAGCAGAGCCTGAAAAACCTCGGAAGCAGCTCAGTTCTCAAGGCACTGTGAGGGTAAGGACTTTAGCCATCTCTAGTTGGGGACACTTAGCAGCTGTGGGCATTTCCAGGTAGAGAAATGTTCCTGGCAGAGAAATGGGGTAGGCAAAAGAAAGATCAAGCAACATAGCCTTCCTGTTGCTCTTGGCAATAACCAGGCATGTCCACTGGCTGTTCTTGCAGTTCTTTAATTCAGTGCGGCTCTGGGATTTCATCGAGAACCGAGAAAGCCGGCATGTCCCCAACAATGAAGATGTCGACATGACAGAGCTCGGGGACCTCTTCATGCACCTTTCTGGAGTGGAGTCATCAGAACCCTAAAGAGTAGATGGTTGCCCTGCATCTTGGGCTCCATCGGCCAAAACTTTCCCAAGCCAGGGTGTGCAGAGCTTCCCTGTACTGCAGCCAAGGTGGTGTGTGGCTTGGATTTCAGTGGAGTTGGGCTTAGCCTTAGTCTCATTCACTCTCCATTATTACAGCCATGGGGAAGAGTGAAGGATATAAAGTAACCTAATAAGTGTATGGAATTGCTGTTTTTATAGCTGATAGAGTTACACCTCAAGCCCCTCAGGGGTAACAACCACCCAGACTGTTTGTTTGGATTGACTGCTTTAAAAAACAAACTTGGCTCTTATCTTTGGTCTTTTCTTCCCCAGAAATAGTAAAATTGCAGCTGCCCCTAATGCAGCATATTTTTCTTACCAAAGGATTCTTCAACCCTATAAAAGGATTCCTCTATAGTGTATTTCTCTAGTGTATTTAGTGTGTGGTCAAAATTTTGATTTATACAGCTTTCAAGAATACATAATGCAAAGTGAGTGCAGCATAGCTGTTAACATACAACTTTTTTCTAGAGCTTTAAGGGTGGTCATTTTTTTTGAGTTCTCGCAAGTGTCCCAAATCAGGGTAGCAATCTTGTTGCCACATGTGCAGCAAACAAAGTGGAAGTATACATCTTTTTCTCCCTTAGGGAGGCTCTTGAAGGAACAGGAGGTACAGTACTGGGTAGCAGTCTGGCCCTCCTGTCTGGTTGGTGCTGGGGCCTCCAGTCAGGGCCCTCCAGGGGAACCAAACCTCTGCTCTCACCTGTGGGTTCATGCCCATCAGGGTAATTGTATTGAGAACTCAAAATATACGTGCACTTACATAATGTGTGGTTCGTACTCAAGCGATCTATTATCTGCAAAGCCTGGCTTTGATTTGAAATTTTGTAAAAATGTCATGGCACCCAAGGTTTCTGATTCTGACCCAGCAGTGGTCCTGAAGAGAGCTGATGGCAAGTCTTGTAGTCATTTTGATTTTAATTGAAGGGTGAGCACAACCTTGTGAACTAGCACTGGCTTGTTCCAAGCTGGAATCATCTATTTTTGTTTTTGTTTTTTAAAAGCTGTAGCTACCAAATATTTTATAGAATGCATTACTTAACCTATTAGCTGAGTTTAGAATACTTTCTGCTTAATTTTTATACTTAACTCTTCAGTAGAGGGTTACAAAGAATACAAAGGTTAAATTACAAATTCATTCCCAGCCGAGGCTCCGGGCACATTTCCTGTTCTTGAATTCAGCTCCTGAAGACGGTGAACAAATGGGATGTTCAGATTGTGAGCTCAGAATTACTTTAAAAGGAGGTAACAGCCATTACACCTAAATTTAATTTATTTTATTAAAATAACATAAAATTGAGGGACCATCAGATAACTGTATTTTGTCAGGTGCAATAAAAACAAAATTAAAACCCAAATCATCAAGAAAACCTGTATTCCTGGCTTCCTTGTATACACATGATGTGACTAGAGAAACAAGGCTGTTAGAGAAACAAGGCTGGCCCTGCAGCCCCGCCCCATAGGGGCAGCTCCTGGAAGACAAAATTCAGCATGATGGAAGACTGCTCCCTGAGAGGGCCAAGATGGAGACTGGCTGAGTGCCTTGCCTGGAAGACCATCCCAATGCACTGGACACCTTAGAAGCTGTGAAAGGAGGATGTGTCCCCTAAGAAAAGTTCCATAGTACCAAAGCAGGCTCCTTCGGGCGGCCGGTCTCGGCAGTCCTGGGCTGTTTTGGTGCCTTATGTGCAAAACGTCTGGCGCTGCACCACCCTCTGAAGAAAGTCTCGCCTGTGACATGCATTCCTCCAGAAGCCGATTTCCAAAATCCCATGTGTCTCCACATCAGGGCTGGACTGCCTGCTGCTACCTTACTTCCTCAAAATACTCATGGAGCCAACAGCTGGGCTGGGCCCCTGCTTTTTGTACTACCAACAACATCCACTTGCGCATCTAGAGAAGGCTGGGCCTTGAGCATGGGGGATGTGGAGAGGGAGCAGGACGCACCAGCACTGCAAATGGCTTCCTTCTCCCAGGGCCCACAGGAATAGAAAAGAAGGCAACATGAAGTTAAGGCCCTGTGAGCAGTCTAGAAGGTCCTTAGCAGCAGCTTCTCTGAAAATATGTGTTCTGCCTCTGGAGAAAGGGAGCAGAAAAGTGGTGCCTGCTGGCTTCTCTTTCTCCCCTGGCAGCCTGAGGGCAGGTGCAAAGTCAACTAGAAGACAGGCAGCCTAGGGGACGTGGTCAGCGTGCAAGCATTGATATCCTCAGTGTGGGCTGCCCGATGCAAGGATGGCTCGGAAGCGCTCCGGTTGATCTTCGGTAGAGAGTGTTGGAGCAGCTCAATGGAAGACAGGATCTGAAACAAAGCCCCAGAATGCTCTCATTAGCTGTGTCTCAAAGACACAGGCTGTACCCTGCCCCCAACCATCCTGTAGAGGACCTGGGTCCCCTCCCTATAAAACAAAACAAAATACTCCCACCTTACATTGCCATCTTTAAGAACCAATCCATGCTTTAATCACCATTCTAGCAGCCCTGAGCCTTACCTGGGGAAAAAGAGGCCTCTCTTCCTTTACTTTCTTCACACAGTCAGCTACCAGCCTCTTCATTGCTTTGGGGCAGTTCTTATATAGCTTACTAAGATCTGGGGAGGCATACCCTCGGCCCACCATGAAGATGATCTAAGGGAAAGAAAACAGCTGAGCGAATGGGGGATAAATGAACTACAGAAAAATCAAGTCCTAACCCTCTAGCTGCCCAGGCTGGGAGAGGCCCAAGGGCTCCCACGCGTTAGGACCTTTAGCACCAGCACAGACTCACCTGATCTCGGTTGTTGATGTGAGAGTAAGGAAGTTCCCCCGTCATCAGCTCATATAATACGATGCCATAGGAGTAGACATCCGACTGGAAACTGAATGGGTTGTTATCCTGCATTCGGATCACCTCTGGGGCCTACATGTATCACCATATGACAAAAGTGCATTTATCACCATATGACAGACCTCACAGACATGTAGGGCCCAGGCTGTCCCTTTCATTAGTTATGAATGAGTCCATTCTTCAGTCCCCACATAGTTTTTCCCCCAAAGGACTCCAACTCAGGCACTGGGTAAAACAGCTCAGGAATCCTTGTCTTTAAAGGACCAAGACCCAGCACTTCTATCACCCAGCTTATTAACTCCTCTCCACACTAAGCTTCACAGTGGTTCTGATCAACAGCTTCCTCAAGAAAATCTACAATTGCCCTGAGGCTGAGGCTGGCTGTCACTAGGGGTCATGTGGATTTCGGGGAAATGTACAGAAACATTTTAAAAGTTTGCACATAAATCCCCAGGGCATTCCCTTTGCCCTGTACCAGAGACTGCTGGTGGGAGCCCAGATTCTCACCATCCACAGGACAGAGCCAGTAGGTTGTTCAACCTGCTGAGAACCACTCCAGCGTGACTTTACTGTTGCCAAACCAAAATCTCCAATTTTCACTGTTAGGCCTTCATGGAGAAATATATCTCAATGCTTGTTAAGGACTCTGGTTTCAAAAGAATGGTCAAGTTAATTTTGAAAACATCCCAAAGTTCTTTATAACATGGTAATCTCTCCACCTTCCTTCTGTCACAGCCTCTGCACTGAATTTCCTAAGGTTTCTGAAGTTCTTTAAAGTGCTTTTGAAATGCCCCTTCTTGCAGAAGACAGGCAGGGATTGGTCAATGTACCAGATTATTTGGCCCAAGCCAAAAGCAAGCCAGCATTTCTTCCCTGCTTCTTCCCATCTGCACATCTAGGTGCGGGTCCCTGGCCTTGTGACCTTTCCACATAATACAGGTGCTTGAAACCCTAACACAATGAGCAGAGGCCACACTCCAGTGCTCCCAAGAGGGCCAAGCATGGCCTGCTGACAGCTTACAGTCGTTTCTGCCTGTATTCCGCCCTCAAATCACCATCTGAAACTTGAGTGGTTAACAAAATAGCAAATCCCTTACTGAGTGTTCAATGTTGTCATAAGAAATTCCTCACTAGAATTGGTACCACTTGGTGACTTCAAAATGAGAACTGAAGTCAGCTTGCTTCTGGGTAAAGAAGTCATACAGTTTAAGTCTAACTTGTGAAAAAGAGAAAAAAAATAAAAAACAAAACACATACAAAGTAACTTGTGATCTGTTGGTGCCCAGGAATTCACACCTCCTTAAATCTGTGGTGTCTGCTTTCATGGTATAATGTTTGGCTGCCAAAAACCCCACCATTGAAAGGTATTCCACACCTCAGACATGTACCTAAAAACAGGCCATGTCCCATAATCCAACACAACTATCATGCCTCTCACTGCTCAAAAAGAAAAGTGTGGGTTGTAATGCCATCTTTCTTTCACAAGGAAAGGCTAGTGGAGGGTGGCAGATTCAAATTTGTTAAATTTCATGCCTTACAGCATTAAAAATATCTTTCTTCATTTACTCTTCTATAAAAACAACCCCTCTCCTCTTGTAACAGTGACTTCTGAGGAACCCACTTATGTACCTTTGAGAAAGATCATTTTATTTATTTTTTTGAGACAGTGTCTTGCTCCATCCCCAAGGCTAGAGTGCAGGGGCATGATCTCAGCTCACTGCAACCTCTGCCTCCCAAGTTCAAGCGATTCTCATGCCTCAGCCTCCTGAGTAGCTGGGATTACAAGCACGTGTCACCACACCCAGCTAATTTTTAAATTTAAGAGACAGGGTTTCGCCACATTGGCCAGGCTGGTCTCAAACTCCTAGCCTCAAGTGATCTACCTGCCTCAGCCTCCCTAAGTGCTGGGATTATAGGTGTGAGCCATCACGCCTCGTCAAGAAAGACCATTTTAAATAGTGATTTTGGAAATCTTTCAACATCTGGCTTGTAGCTACTTGCTATCCACATAACAAGTAGATACACATACACACACTGGCCACAAACTAGAAATAAACATAAGACAAAAGCCCAATCCCCCTCAGGTTAAATTTACTAATAGTGTGATAAAATTGTACCCCCATTTCAAGTTTACAGAAATCTCTCCAAATCACTTTTGCTGAGATAAACCAGAAAGGAACCTAACCTAAACATCGCTCTCATCAGCCCAGGTGAAGCATAAGCTGCTGAGGGGCAGGCCAAGCCTACTAATTTTCTGACTTTTCTGTTTTCCTGTCCTCTTCCTCTTTCCTTAAAAAGATATCCCCTGGCACCGACAGCCACTTGTGATAAAAAGGCTCTCTTCTGTTTCCCTAAATTTAGAACTGAGCAGTCAAATGAACTCAACAACCAAAGGATACTGTTGGATTTCATGTCTCTGTGGATGATGTTCTTTGCATGCAAATAGCTGTGAAGGGAAAAGAAATTATTAAAAATAAGGTTGAAGCGCATGGGTAGAAAGCAGTTTTAAACTACAGCTAAGAAGTAAAGCCACTGAAGGTCTGGCTCCAAGGAGTGTTACACACAGGGACAGACCCTGTGCTGTTCAGCCTGGTTCACATCACTGCTTACCTGAAAGTGAGGCCACAGCACAAACATGCTTACACTTTTTTTTTTTTTTTTGGAGACTGGAGTGTAGTGATGCAGTCATAGCTCACTGCAGCCTTAACCTCCTGGGCTCAAATGATCCTCCCACCTCCCAGTAGCTGGGACCACAGGCATGTGCCACCACACCACATTTTTTTTTTTTTGATAGATACAGGGTCTTGCAGTGTTGCCCAAGCTGGTCTTGACTCCTGGGCTCAAGTGATCCTCCCGCGTTAGCCTCCCAAAGTGCTTGGATTACAGGCATGGGCCCCTGCGCCTGACCATTGCTGACACTTCTTCAAGCATCAGTTTTACTCAAAAGTAATTCTGATAACCCAATGTCCATAACTGATGAATGAATAATGTGGCATATCCATACAATGACATGTTACTCAGACACAGAAAGGAATGAAGTAGTGACACATGCTACAACCTGGATTAATCTTGAAAATATTAAACTGGGTCAAAGAGCCCAGGCATACAATACCATATCTTATGTATTATACACAGTCAAGCATCACTTAACGGCAGGGATACCTTCTGAGAAATGTGTTGTTAGCCAGCTTGTTACCATGCAAACGTCATAAAGTGTACTTATACACACCAAGATGGTACAGCCTACTACACACCCTGGCTAAATGGTATAGCCTGTTGCACTTAGGCTACAAACCTCTATGGCCCTCAGTGTACTGAATACTGTAGCTGGTTGTAACATGGTATTTGTGTCTCTAAACATAGCCAAACATAGGCCAGGCGCAGTGGCTCAAGCCTGTAATCCCAGCACTTTGGGAGGCCGAGGCGGGCAGATCACGAGGTCAGGAGAACGAGATCATCCTGGCTAACACGGTGAAACCCCGTCTCTACTAAAAATACAAAAAATTGGCCCGGCATGGTGGCGGGCGCCTGTACTCCCAGCTACTCAGGAGGCTAAGGCAGTAGAATGGCATGAATCCGGGAGGCAGAGCTTGCAGTGAGCTGAGATGGCGCCCCTGCACTCCAGCCTGGGTGACAGAGCGAGACTCCGTCTCCAAAAAAAAATAGCCAAACATAGAAAAGGCACAGTAAAAATACAGTATTATAATCTTGTGGGACCACCTTCCTATATGTGGTCATTGACCAAAACATCATCATATTGTATCTTACATGATTGCATTTATATTAAACTATAAAGTAGGCAAAATCCATAGAAACAGAAAATAGCTGCAAGTGGGTGAGAGGTATTGGGTGACCGCTAATGGGTATATCATTTGGATATCTGTCCACTCCAAATCTCAAGTTGAAATGTGATCTCCAGTGTTGGAGGTGGGACCCAAGTGGCAGGTGTTTGGGTCATAGGGACGGATTCCTCACAAATGGCTGGGTGCCCTCCCTGCAGTAACGAGTGAGTTCACACACTATTAATTCACATGCTATTAGTTCACATGAAACCTGGTTATTAAAGAGTCTGGGACCTCCCTCCACGCTCTCTCTCTTGCTCCTTTCTCTCACCATGTCACATGTAGCTCCCCTTGCCTTCTGCCATGAGTAAAAGCTTCCTGAGGGCCTCAGCAGACACAGATGCTGATGTCATGCTTTTTGTACAGTCTGCAGAACCATGAGCCAAATAAACCTCTTTTCTTTATAAATTACCCACCCTTAAGTCTTCCTTTAGAGCAACCCAAACAGACTAATACAATGGGCATATATTTCTTTCCTGGATAATGAAAATGTTCTAAAATTAGATAGTGGTGATGGCTGCACAACACAATACCAGATTTTAAAAGGGGGAATTTTATGATATATGAATTATATCTCAATTTTTCTGAAAAGTCATTCCATTTCTTAAAATATACAGAAGGCAACTTCCATTATGAATTTTAAAGACAATATGAGAATTTATGTAGGACTTGCAAGCACAGTTATAGCTTAGTAGCTCCCAGATGTCTAGGGGGTACAAGGAGTTCCTACTCCTCTACCATAAGGGGCACTTCTGAGGAAAAGTTTGAGAAGCACTACCCTGGGCTAGCCAGGAAAAGTGGGAGGATCACTTGAGGCCAGTTTGAGACCAGTCTCGGCAACACAGTGAGACTTCCGACTCTACAAAATACACGAAAATTAGCTGGGCATGGTAGCATGTGCCTGCCGTCCCAGCAACCTATGAGACTGAGCCAAGAGGACTGCTGGAGCCCAGGAGTTCGAGGATGGAGTGAGCTATGATCACACCACTACACTCTAGGATAGGTGACAGAGTGAGACCCTGTCTCTCTAAGGAAAGAATTTTTTTTTTTTGAGATGGAGTCTGGCTCTGTCGCCCAGGCTGGAGTGCAATAGCATGATCTCCGCTCACTGCAACCTCCACCTCCCAGGTTGAAGCGATTCTTCTGCCTCAGCCTCTCGAGTAGCTGGGATTACAAGCTCTACTATTTTTAGTAGAGATGGAATTTCACCACATTGGCAAGGCTGGTCTCGAACTCCTGACCTCGTGATCCACCCACCTCAGCCTCCCAAAATGCTGGGATTACAGGCGTGAGCCACCGTGCCCGGCCAGGAAAAAGTTTTTAATTAAAAAAAAAAAAAAAAAAAAATTATCCCAAAAATGGCATCTGTTTAAACCCTCATGTGGGACAGCCATGCCTCAGACAGCTGAGCAGAGGGCACTGCCACAGCTATCCAAGCAGAAGGTACATGCCCCCCACTATGTTCTCAGATTTCTGATAAAGCGAGGGTAGCAGGCAGAGCCCGAATCTGAGCCCCAAGGGGGAAGCACCAAGGGGGAAGTTCAGTCCCAACAGGGGAATCTGAACTTTTTTTTTTCTTTGAGACACAGTCTCGCTCTGCAGCCCAGGCTGGAGTACAGTAGTGTGATCTTAGCTCACCGCAACCTCTGCCTTCCATGTTCAAGCGATTCTCCTGTCCCGGCCTCCTTACTAGCTGGGATTACAGGCATGTGCCACCATGCCTGGTTATTTCTTGTATTTTTAGTAAAAACAGGGTTTTGCCATGTTGGCAAGGCTGGTCTCAAACTACTGGCCTCAAGTGATCCACTGGCCTTCGCCTCCCAAAGTGCTGGGATTACAGGTGTGAGCCACTTTACCCAGTTGGAACCTGAACAACTCATTCCTGATAACCGGCCCCTCCAGCCAAGGTCACAGGCTTACGCAAAGATATCACAGAATCGCTTAATGGACTAGAAGGCTTTTCCTGATCCTGGTTCCAATTTAGGGACAAATTTGATGCCTGGGTCCCAGAGAGGCATCAGACCATCTACTCACTCCATTCCCTGAGCCGTCTGCCGGGCAATGTCAATTAGCTGGAACATCTGAAACTTGGTCTCCTGGACATGCAGGTGTTTGTAGAGGCTGCTGCCCTCGCACCACTGGGTCACAATTGCCAGGTTGTCCTTTGTCATGTACCCCATGAAAAGCAGAATGTTCACATGCCGTGTTTTGCTGGGGAGGTGAAGAGAGGAGAGGGAGGAGGAAAGTGCTCAGGGAGGTCTACTGTGCTTTCCCGTGGACACTGGGTTCTGTGCTCTTGACACCACCCCCAGTCCCAACCTGGAGGGGCTAGAAAAACAAACACATGGCATGGCTGATAACCCAGGTGGCATTCTGAGCAAACAGAGAAGCCCACCATTATTAGTTCACTAGGCCATCAGTTCAGTGCTGGCCTTGCTTACAGAGACGACATTCTCTTCCATCAATGTACACTCCATGAACCTCCCTGTGGAGGTCACAAGGACTCCTCTGTAGAAATCTCCATTATATCACTTATTCCTACAATTCTAAATAGTGACTGAAAGATTTGAAGGTTGACTGTTCTGAAGTCTAAAATAAAGCAACTCAGCTATAAAGAGGGTTCTGGGAAATAAAGGTAAAAATAGGGTCTATTTCTGCCCACCTCAAACCAAAATCCAGAGATAGAACTTGGGCTATTGAGTTTACTGTGCCCAGAGGAGGGTATTCTCCTGAGAAGGGGCTCTTCGAAAGGCCTGACAGCCACATAAACTGAAGGAAATATCCCTTGCTCTCAAGGAAGGAGCATCCAACCACAGGAACTCCACAGTGAGTCCTAACTGCCCGCCCATCCCAACCCACGGCACAGTCCACTAACTCTGCAGTCCTTGTACTCCCCACTCCAGCACTCCAGAGGGACTGGACTGCCAGCTTTGTACTCACCGCAGAACAGCCACCTCATTCCTGAAGGCCTGGAATTGCTCTGGGGTTGGGTCGACAACCTTTAGGATCTTTACTGCAACGTCTCCTGCAAAATTAGTTGGCAATCAGTTGATCTTAGTCTTTCAAATAACCTAGTTTTGAAGAAGATACAGTGAATCATTTATCCAAAGAATCACATACCTACAGAGATACAACACATCTCCAAAATTTTTTTTTTGAGACAGGGTCTCACTCTGTTGTCTAGGCTAGAGTGCAGTGGCACACAGCGGCCTTGACCTCCTAGGCTTAAGCAATCCTCCCACCTTGGCCTCCCCAAGTGCTGGGATTACAGGTCCAATTTCTACATAATTCAAATGACTCAAAAAAGTTACATAGGTTAACTGCTATCCCTACAGTTAGGCCTTCAATAGTCTTGGTTAAACTATTCATACCAATCCTGGCAAGCCCCAGACGGGAGGTCATGTGTGGTCAAAACGTTGTCCTGTGGGGATGAAATCAGTGCATGGATATGAATGGCCTGGCAAATGCAGAATGACTGGGGCTGGATGCTGGTGTAAGGAAGCAGACCATTTAGCAACTACTGAGGCTGAACTCTGAATCCACATTTCAGTGAGACCTAAGATGGTCACTAGGAAAAATTCAGAGATATATATTGAAATTAAGCTTCTCTGCCTTCAATACCGTTAAAAAGTAATCCTAATAATACTGAACGCTGGCACTGTGTGTACTTTTATCTCTTTTAATCCTCACAGCTGCCCTATGACGTAATTTATCTTCACTTCAGACAACAAACAGAGAAGTTTAGTCACTTGCCCAAGGTCATACAGTCAAAAAACAAAGAGTGCTGCAGCCAGGATCAAAACCCCAGTCTGACTCCAGTTGCTATCCTCCCTACTATACTGACAACTGACTGTCAAGCAGTGTAAAACCAGCCTCTTGATATAACTTTAGACGCATCCAGGGATCCCGTTCCACTTTCGAGTGCTATAAATTTAAAAGCTACTTTCTTTTTTTTTTTTTTTTTCCTGAGACAGAGTCTCACTCAGTTGCCCAGGCTGGAGTGCAGTGGCGCAATCTCAGCTCACTGCAAGGTCCGCCTCCCGGGTTCACACCATTCTCCTGCCTCAGCCTCCCGAGTAGCTGGGGACTACAGGCGCCCGCCACCATGCCTGGCTAATGGTTTTTTTTTTTTCTGTACTTTTAGTAGAGACGGTTTTACCGTGTTAGCCAGGATGGTCTCAATATGCTGACCTTGTGATCTGCCTGCCTCAGCCTCCCAAAGTGCTGGGATTACAGGCGTGAGTCACTGTGCCCGGCCAAAAGCCACTTTCAAAAGTGTTTCTGGAGCCTCTCTGTTGGAGCCTTCCTCTTTTTTTTTTTTGAGATGGAGTCTCGCTCTGTCACCCAGACTGGAATGCAGCGGTACAATCTCGGCTCACTGCAACCTCCACAAGTGATTCTCCTGCCTCAGCCTCCTGAGTAGCTGGAATTACAGGCGCACTCCACCATGCCCAGCTAATTTTTGTATTTTTGGGGGAGACGAGTTTTCACCATGTTGCCCAGGCTGGTCTCAAACTCCTGACCTCAAAGGATCTGCCTACGTCAGCCTCCCGGAGTGCTGGGATTACCAGCGTGAGCCACCCCACCTAGCCCTCCTCATTTCATTTTTGGGAAGAAAATTGGTAGAGAGATGGTTCTCACAATAGGTACCAAACTGTCTCCCCGTGATCTCCGGTTTTCTCATCTAAAGTTTCAATGAGTCCCTGTGTTTTAACAGCAGCCTCCAAAGTGGCTCTCATCCAGTTAACCTGCACATGTGTTTACCATGGACCATGGGCCATGGGCTGCCGGTGAAGGTGCTGTTGACTGGATGGGAGAGATCCACACTATGTTTAAAGCTACCTTCTATCTAGAAAAATGGATCTGGTATACCATATGGGACACGTGTATAACCAGCCCTGAGTAGGAGGACAACAATCTTTTGCGTAAGTGTCCATTCCGGTACAGTTGGAGCCAAGACAGGAGTGCTGGAACAGAAGGGGTTCCCCAAGATGGGGGAGTCAATCTTTTTTTTTTTCTTTTTTGGAGATGGGGCCTCACTATGTTGCCTAGGCTGGCCTCGAACTCCTGGGCTCAAGCAATCTTCCGACCTCAGCCTTCCAAGTAGCTGGGACTACAGGTGCCTAAGTAAATCTCTTTTCCAAAAGGATATAGAAAGGTTTTTTGAAAGAAATAGGATATAAACCAAGGGAAGGACTTTAGTAAATAGGAGACAATGTTTCAGACTGGGCACATCAGAAATAAAGGTGAGGTGAAGGGGATGAGAGAAACCTGAGCTGTGTTTAGTAAACTCTAGGGTAGGATCTGGACACCTGTAGGACAGAAAGAGGGAGGCCACAGAGGAATCTGCTGCAATAGCCCAGGAAAGGTACAAGCACAATGGGTGACTGTGGGGACTTAGAAAGAAGGGATGAAGACAAGAAACCCTGTGAAGGTAAACTGACCCAATGAGGCAGTCAACTGAGTGGGAGTGCTGGGAAAATGGCCAACACTATGACCCAGGCTCCAGGACCCAGAAAATGGCAGAGTCTTTAATGGGATGGGATAGGACAGGCCTAGGGGTTCAGTCACGTGGCTTGGGAGATGCTGGATGATTGCTCAGGGGGAACTGCTTCTAAGGACCTTCCTATTTCATGGGCCTCGTTTTGCAGTCCATTCCTTCTTATAGCTCTCCTCTGGGCATGCTCTAGTTGTCACTGAACCCACCCTCTGGTGTCACCTGTTCTGGCCCTAATCAGTAATACAACCTCAGAATTCAGAGCCAAAGTTCACGCAGTGACTTACTCTGACCTTGTAGTCGGCTGAACTTCCTTAGCAGTTTCCACAAGCATTATCATTAAGCCACATCTTCCCCCTCCAGTTCTACTTTTTGGAACAACGAATAGGACTTATCTCTGTTAAAAGTTGATCTTTTCTTTTTTTCTGTCATCTTAGCCAGTTGAACTCTTCTCGCTTTTCTAAATCCTCACTACTGTGCAAATACATATTACACCTCTGGTTAAGTCACTGATGGGAAGACTAAACAGGGTCAACCAAAGACAGAGCCCATGGTATTTGCAGGGATCCATCTGCCAGCCAGCTCTCATTAACATAGTTATGGTAACAGATTACTTGCAATTTCTTATGAAATCCAGAAGCAATGTTCTATACTGCAGCATTTCCCTCATTTACATATAAACAATCCAAGGACTGCCACGAAAGGGATTCATTCAATCTGCTAGGATCAATGAACAAACATTATAGGAAAATGGATTTCAACTCTAATAAAGAACTATTCCATGCCCTCCCCTTGCCCCACCCTGGCTCTTGCTCTGTCACCAAGACTGCAGTGCAACAGCACCATCATGACTCACTGCAGCCTCAAACTCCTGGGCTCAAGGGATCCTCCCACCTCAGCCTCCCAAGTAACTGGGACTACAATACAGGTGTGCACCACCACACCCAGCTAATTCTTAAAATTTTTTGTAAAGACGAGGGTCTCATGTTGCCCAGGCTGGTCTCAAACTCCTGACCTCAAGTATTCTCCCGCCTCAGCCTCCTAAACTGTTTGGCCACTGCACCCAATTATATGTGGGCCACTGCACCCAATTAAGAATTATTTTCTACTAGTAGGAACTACCTGGAGATAGAATGGGCTTTCAGACAGATCATGAGCTCTCTCATCACACTCATTTTCAAACAAAGGCTGGCCAAACCTCCTAAAAGTCTCGTACGACCCTGGATCCCATTTAACCCAAATGATACTCAGTCTTTAAAGGACCCTAAAACACCCTACCACTGGACCTCACTCCTATTAGTCTACCTCTCACTCACTCTAAATGAAGCCATAAGATCTCCTTGAGTTCTCTGAACAGGCCAGGTGAGTGGTCCACTTTGCACTTGATATTGCTGCTTCCCTAGATATATGCACCACCCTCACCCTCCATGCAAATGCCACTTTCTTGGCAGATTCCTCCCTGACCAACCTACTAAAAACTTTGAACTGGGACTGCCAGTGTATATCTGCTTTCCTCCATTTTTTGGTGAGAAAGCGTCTTGTTCTGTTGCCCAGGCTGGAGTGCAGTGGTGTGATCATGGTTCACTGCAGCCTCTATCTCGCAGGCTCAAGTGATCATCCTGCCTCAGTTTCTCGAGTACCCGGGACAACAGACACCCAGCACCACGTTCAGCTAATTGTGTTTTCTTGTAGAGACAAGGTCTCACTATGTTGTCTAGGCTGGTCTCGATCTCCTGGGCTAAAGTGATCCTCCCACTTCAACCTCTCAAAGTGCTAGGTATTAGAGGTGTGAGCCACCACACCTGGCCTAGGGAATTTTTTTTTTTTTTTTGAGATGGAGTCTCATTCTGTTGCCCAGGCTGGAGTGCAGTGGTGTGATCTTGGCTTACTGCAACCTCCACCTCCCGGGTTCAAGCAGTTCTCCTACCTCAGCCTCCTAAGTAGCTGGGATTACAGGTGCAAGCCATCACGCCCGGCTAATTTTTATATTTTTATCAGAGACAGGGTTTCACCATTTCAGTCAGGCTAGTCTTGAACTCTTGACCTCAAATGATATGCCTGCCTTGGCCTCCCAAAGTGCTGGGATTACAGGCATGAGCCACCACACCCAGGCTTGATGCCAAATTTAATGCTCAAAAGGAGGTTGTGAACTTTGGGCCTCAGAGACGCTGCTTTAAATAAATATGTTGAGTTTTAGTTTATGCATCTGAGGCCTCTGAGTTGCTTTGAGACCCTTTCTGCTTTACTTCCACAGTGGCTGGACTGAGTTAAAAAAATCTTCAATCAAAATCATGAAAACAGTTGTAATTTTTAAGATATTGAACAGATATATTGTATACAGGAACCAGAATATGGGGGAAAAAAAAGTGTTGCATGAAACAATCTAGAAATTATGTTTCCTTGACCACTCATTTTTCTTCTTCATTCATAGACCAGGGCTTGCTTTCTGAAAGCATGGCATAAAAGTCCACTGCTCTTCACTCCTCTGACTTTTGAGACTTTCTGACTTAAAAAACCTAGAGTCTTTTTTTTTTTTTTTTGAGACAGAGTCTCTCTGTCACCCAGGCTGGAGTGCAGTGGCACGATCTCGGCTCACTGTAAGCTCTGCCTCCTGGGTTCACGCCATTCTTCTGCCTCAGCCTCCCGAGTAGCTGGGACTATAGGCGCCCGCCACCACACCCAGCTAATTTTTCGTATTTTTAGTAGAGACGGGGCTTCACCATATTAGCCAGGATGGTCTCGATCTCCTGACCTCGTTATCAGCCCGCCTCAGCCTCCCAAAGTGCTGGGATTACAGGTGTGAGCCACCCGCACCTGGCCTAAAAAATCCTAGAATCTTAAAAACAAGTTATCTACATTCTAATAGCAGTCTTTATGGAAGTAACACTGTAACAAATAATCTTTATCACAGTTTGAAAGCTCACTCTATTGAGAGAAGACAAAGTTCGGAAGCAGTACCACGTACTAATGCCTTGAAAACTTATGAATCCCCAAATAAAAGTGCTCAACCAGAGGAAAATTAAACTTGGGTACAACTTAAACTTCATCCGCTGACTTTTAGCTGGGGCTTTTAAAATGTGATATAAAAATGATCAAATGCTAACAGAAGCAATAAATGCAATATTCATTGCTCTGCCTCCTACAATGACTAGCAGCCTTGTTATCTCAGATACAATAAGTGCTCTATCCCACAAAGTACTTGTGTTCTTCTTTCCTAAGGAATCTTGGAGATATTTATGCCATCTAAAATATTCTGCAACTGGCTGGGCATGGTTGCTCATGCCTGCAATACCAGTACTTTGGGAGGCCGAGGCAGGTGGATCGCTTGAGTTCATGATTTCAAGACCAGCCTGGGAAACAAGGCAAAACCCCATCTCTACAAAAAATACAAAAATTAGCCGGGTGTGGTGGCATGTGCCTGTAGTCCCAGCTACTTGGGAGGCTGAGGCAGGGGGATGGCTGGCTTGAGCCCAGGAGGCAGAGACTGCAGTAAGCCAAGATTGTGCCACAGTACTCCAGCCCAGGCAACAGAGCCAGATCTTGTCTCTAAATATATATAAATAAATATTCTACAATAGTATCATTTCTCTGGGACCCGAGAGGCAGCCCGGTAGTACATACTAGATGTATGTACTTTCTTTTTTTTTTTTTTTTTTTCTGAGACAGGGTCTTGCCCTTTCACCCAGGTTGGAGTACAGTAGTGTGTACTTACTGTACTCAGCTCACTACAACATTCGCCTCCTGAGCTCAAGCAATCTTCCTGCCTCAGACTTCTGAGTAGCTGGGACTACAGGCGAGTGCCATCACATCCACCTAATTTTTGGTAGAGATGGGATTTCACGATGTTGCCCAGGCTGTTCTTGAACTCCTAGGCTCAAGTGATCTGCCTGCCTCAGCCTCCCAAAGTGCTGGGATTACAGGCGTGAGCCACCCTGCCCTGCCAGATGCAATTTTCAAAGGAAAAGGAATCATTCCACATGTGCTTTACAAATGTTCAGTCAGGTGCCAATCCTCTTAAGGAACTAGAAATTGGTCAGATGATTAATTACAAATGGTGAAAACCTATGCATTAATGAGCATGGTAAATTACAAGTGGTAAAAACCATGCATTAAAGAGCACAAGGTAAGGCTGGGCACAGTGGTTCATGCCTGTAATCCCAGCATTTTGAGAGACCCAAGAGGACTGCTTGAGTCCAGGAGTTGGAGACCAGCCTGGGCAACATAGTGAGACCTTGTCTCTACAAAAAAATAAAAAATATTAGCTGGGCATTCACCTGTGGTCCCAGCTACTTGGGAGGCTTAGGAAGGAGGATTGTTTGAGCCCAAGAATTGGAGGCTGCCGTGAGCTGTGATTGTGCCACTGTACTCCAGCCTGGGCAACAGAGCAAGAATCTATCTCCAAAAAAAAAGAACACCAAGTACTCAAAACTGGAGGTGTTTGATATTTTCAGTACCTTGAATTTTAATACTCCATTCATTTGATGCTTTTGACTTCTCTCAATCTTTGCACATTTGCACATTTATCTCTAAAGATAATTCCAGTGTCATCCAAAGTAGAAGTATAGGCACTGAGGGACTCTGTGATTTTTGCTTTATTGTAATCTGAATTTAGAAGAGATGACTTTTTGGGAACATGCAGCATTTTCAAGAAAATACCTATTATTTGCCAAAGTCCTAAAGCCAGAGGCATTAAAAACCTAACAGAGAAATGCTAAGTATGTTGCCAAAATGTTGAGTGTTGCCAAAATACACAAGCTGTAACTACAGAAGTTAAATAGTACCTTTCTTCCAAGTGACAAAGTGTTTCCATTAAAATAAGAACACTAATATTCCACATAGATTCAATAATTAAGTCTATGCCTTCCCTGTTTGATAGGGATACCCACAACTAATCCTAGGGCGAGACAAAGAGAAGTTATTTCAGGAGATTTCCAGCTTTCTTATGCCTAACTGCATGACCATGGGCAAATCAGCCCCCATTTCAATCTCTAAGGTCCTTTCCAGCTTACAGTTTTTAGAACCCAAGCTCCCTCCATAGCAGCAGACTCTTGCTCACTTAAGGAGCTTCCAAGCATGACCCATGTGCAGACTGTATTTAATCAGTTTAAAGGAGAAGCATTCCTGATATCTGATTATAGGGCTCAAGTCTTATTCACTAATTTCTAATTATCCTGGGAGCTTTATAAGAACCTAGTCTAAAAAGAATTAAGCTCAATCTTCAAGTATAACCAAGTATCTAAGGGAGAGTACTGCTGTAAGCCCAGGAGCACTCAGTCTTCTCTTCCTCCTGGCCCCCTGAGCTGAAACTTGACTTCACACCAAAGCCCTGCAGTAAGTAAAAGGAGGGCCCCAAGCTTACCATGCCATTTGCCCTTATAAACAGTTCCAAAAGAGCCTGACCCAATCCGAGTGGACAGCATCACTTCACTGGCTTCTATTTCCCAGTAATAGCTTGAATCTCTCTGTCCACGAGGCCTCTGAAACAAGTAGAGATCATTATTATACTCCAAGCAACGGTAATAATCTTTTGATAATGAGGGCATCAAAGAAAGAATCAACCCATGTCATCTGTTTCTATATCTTTTAAAGATAAACATATTAACCATACTTCCAATTTTTGTCTTTTGAGAAATACCATTTCAGTTAAAGCACTGGCAAGCTGTCTGATGCAAGTGTGCCAAAAATGACAGTGATATTTATAATCTCCTTCATTAAATATACTTTATTAGAATCCTCTCCCAAAATAAGTTAAAAGTATTCTAATTTCCAACGAGGTTTTTCTTACTGAGCCCTAATTGGCAGAAGGTACTGTTTCTATACTCACAATTTTGTTTTTCTCCTGGGTCCCAGATACTGGTGCCCGCTCTCTTTGTGCTGGCACGGGTGTTTTCGGCTGTGACCAGCCTGTTGGGCTCAGATTGTTGGGGCTACTGGACAGGGCTGAAGGTGAGGCTTAATAGACAAGACAAACAGAATCCACACAAGGATAAGCCAACAGAAGATACACCGTATAAGGAAAAAAAGCCCATTATTGTTGGCTAAATGACTACGGGAAAGTACCTGATTCGCTGTGACTTCGAATTGCATCCTGAAACAGAAAAGGAAAGCTGGTCAGCTCCTACACACAAAAGATTTTCTCTGGGGGAGGGAAAAGAGGAGAAGGATGTGCAAGAACAAAATAGTATTAAAAAATCTCTAAAAACCATAAAAATCCTAAAGATACTCTAATCAACATTCCTTGATTAAATTCAGCAAGTATCAGTGGCCAGTACCTCCAAGGCTGATTTTTCATTAAATATTAGAGGGACTGGTATTAATTTTTTTTTTTTTTTTTTTAGACGGAGTCTTGCTTGCTTCATCACCCAGGCTGGAGTGCAGTGGTGCAATCTCAGCTCAACGCAACCTCCACCTCCCAGGTTCAAGCGATTCTTCTGCCTCAGTCTCCCAAGTAGCTGGGATTACAGGTGTGCACCAGCATGCCTGACTAATTTTTGCATTTTTAGTAGAGACAGGGCTTTGCCATGTTGGCCAGGCTCGTCTTGAACTCCTGACCTCAGGTGATCCACCTGCCTTGGCCTTCCAAAGTGCTGGGATTACAGGTGTGAGCCACCGTGCCAAGCCTGGTATTAGTTTTTCATATATAATGAAAACCACATTCTTTTTCTCAAAAGAAAGCAATGTACACAACAAACATACTCTTTCAAGGGAAGCTAGCAAAGTTACTCCCAGCTGAGACCCTTCCAAAGATTGGGAACCTTGTTCCACTGAGGCTCAAAACTTTTTTAAAAAAGGCAGGGTGGAGAGGTGGATTCTGGGGGAAGCTCACTCTTACTGCACGAGGAGTTAGGCTAAATTGACTAGAAGTTGGATTTGAAAAAGGTAAGCAGCCTACATACTTTATCCAAGCCTAAAATCACAGAAAGCTGGAAAGACCACAAATCCAAGTTTAAAACCTACATTTTACATATAAGAAAACACATCTGAACAGGTAAGGAGACTTGGCAAGGTCACTTGGCAGAGCCAGGAGGTGGCAGAAATAGAACCAGAAACCATCATACACGGATCTCAGCCCTCAGCTCTTTCACCACAAAACACTGCCTTATGGGTAAATTTGGAAATTGGTTACATTCTACTCATGGGAGAAAGCAAAGGCTATCTTTAGAATTTATTAGAAACTGTTTGGAAAATAGTTTAAAACACAGAGGCCTCCATGAGACCTAAACCCCAATCTAAAATTCATCACTTGGAATAGAATAATATAAAACCACTTGGCCCCTGTATCCTCAAAAAGGACATTTTTGGGGGGAGGTCCTACTATTCTCTTTGTGTAACTACAGTATAGACAAGATACTTGTTCCACACAACTATTACTAGAATGCTCCCACTCAATTATATCATTACAAGATAAAAAGAATCAAACCAAGCTGTTCCTCTGCTCCCAAAACATAATTCAGAATTTAACAAGAAACCCTAGTTCTGGTTCCCAAAACTAGCTAGTCTTCAGAATTACTTGGATAGTGATTCTGACTCTGGAAAGAAGAATGACGATCCACCCCAATCCTCGACCCAGGATTGACTGAGCATGTTCTGGAGGGGAACGTGGGAAGCCCAGGAATCTGTGTGTTTTTAAGTACAGCAGGATAACTGCCAGGTGGGCAAAACAGTGGCAAAAAATAATGTGGATTTCAATAGAAATCGGCAGCTGTAGCTTCATTATCCAAGTAATCTGTTCTTTGTTTTTAAAGCAAAGCACAATTTATTTTTATTAACCACAATTATATTCCTATGTAGTAGGATATTTTCCTTAATGTCATAGTAATTTTCTTCCCTATATCCATTAAATATTCCATATTTTATTCTGTGGTAATTTCTACAGCTGGATCAATTTATCCTAGAAAGAATTTTTCTATTGTTCCTGGAATCTAAATACTCAAGAGAACTATGAATAATTTGAGACTTACAAATAATTTAAATAAATAAAGCAACAATTAGTCTACTTTTAAAATGCTGACTCATGTGATTAAGTAACAGGAATCAAAATTTACCCTGCTTCCAAAGTAAAAAATGATTAGGCATAACCGTTGTGCTAATTCTTTTATAATAAAAACTCAAAAATTCTTGACACAATTATACATAGCTCATTACAACCTCAAACTCCTGGGCTCAAGCAATCCTCCTGCCTGAGCCTCCTGAGTAACTAGGACTGCACGTGTGCACCACCAAGTCCAGCTAATTTTCATATACCTTTTTGTAGAGGTGGGGTTTTGCTACATATAGCCCAGGCTGGTCTCGAACTCCTGGTCGCAAGTGATCTTCCCACCCAGCCAATTCTGACCTTTACTGTTCCCTGTAAGTATTACGGTGTTCATACAGGAACAAACCATTTAATAAAAGTAGCAGTAACTGGTATATTATTGTATTATCAGGACTAATCATAATGATAAAGCCAAAATAACAAAATTAATAGCTTATACATGACCTCCTCACAACAGTGGCAGGACAATTATGTTGAAAGTGATTTGAGGTCTGAGTGAGATAAACTGTGCCTGAGGCAGCAGATGTCTACGTGATGAGAGAGAGCATAGTTATCTCTGATAAGCTTTCAATAAAGGATATTTATTCCAGGGTTTATCAACCAAACTGACACATTTGGTACTAATATATAAACAGAATACCAATGTTGTGAGTACCAACTAAGTAAGTCTAACATTAGTCTGGTTGGAACTGATTTAAAACAAAAACAAAAACAAAAACTTTTTAATGCCCTTGGCCTCAAAATCTAACTTGAGATTTTTTGTTTGTTTTTAAGGTGGATTCTTACCATGTTGTCCCAGTTGGAGTGCAGTGGCTAATCACAGGCACAATTGTAGCTCCCTACAGCCTAGAACTTCTGGGCTCCAGTGATCCTCCTGCCTTAGCCTCTGGAGTAGCTGGGACAACAGGCATACACCGCCATGCCTGGCCTAACTTAAGAAATTCATTTCACCTATCATCAATACCATATACAACTTTTTTTTTTTTTTTACTTCTATATACTCTACTGCCAAAAAAAAAAAAAAAAGGAAAAAAGAAAACATGGAAACAAGCAACAAGAAATATAAATTTAACTTAGCAACTATTTCATTTTTGGTAGTCTACTGACAGTTTTAGCAATCCTGTTAATTACAAGAAAGCAAAAGCATGAAGAAAAATACCTACTCTTCCCCTCAAACAAAATCGTCTGGACCACGCCCTGGGAGAAGCATTCAGGTTGTTATTCTAGTCCAAAGCAATGAGAAATAAAGAAGAATAAAGAACAAAGGAAGTATTTAAGTGTATTCAGTTGTTATTAAAGGTGAAGCAGAAAGCAAATTAAACCAATAGGACATAACCAAAAAGCCAAGAAAAGAAAAAGCAGTTCAAAAACACTAGCTTTGGGCACTTGGACATCTCCCTAAATACCTGCTTATTAAATCCTAGGACTCCACCCTTTTATTTCTAAATAAAATCACAAAAGTCTTCCAGAGAATCTGTAGTTCTCCATCACTATTATTTTCTGTCCCATACCAAAATTAAACTCCTCTTTAAATATCTTAGGCACTCATTCATTAAAAGCCTATTCAAATCTGATAATGGGAAGAGTTCAAATGTTAACATATTTTTCAGGAAATTTTAGTTCTCCACTTGAATGATATACCAACCAGACTATTCAGCCAGTCTAAAGATATTATGGATATAAAATAAACTGTAAAAGTCCAGAGACCTGAGAAAGTGCTGCAACATTCCTTGATCAGATTTGAAACCCAAAACTCTCTGAAATAAATATCACCCTGACCCCATTAACTGACTGACATTACCACCCCCAAGGGGCCCTATTACCTCAATCATTCTGCTGTCCACAGGCAGGGTGGTGCTGACCATGTGGACATTAGGTGTGGACGTCGACCTCTGCCTTTGGGACAGGGAACCTTCAGATGAGGGACTGGAGGTGTTAAAGGTGAAGGCGTGAGGTGTAGAATACCTATGCTGAGAACTAGGCAAGGAGGAGAAAGAAAATTCCATGATTGGCATTTAGGCTTTCATACTGGTGAAGTCTTTCAACTACCTACTTGATTAAGATGCTTAAGGGCAAACTCTACCTGTACAACCTTTGACAAAATGTTTGATTCTTTCAAATATGTGACATCTAAAAATTATCTTAAGTCTGGGTGCTTTTGCATACAAAATTTGGAACAGGAAATAATATATGTATTGGGAATGCAATGAAAAGGAGAATGTATTTTAAGTTTTCTTTTTTTTAATAAAGCGCCACCTGAATACTCCAAATTTTTACCTCATCTCCGGGAAAGAATAGATTAACATTTGACAACCACACTACCACTTATTAAGCTAGTTGGAACACGCCCAGTTTAATTTACAGACTAAATTTAAGAACTTTAAGATTTTAAACAGATAAGTAGACGTGCTGAGCATATCTGCAAAAAGGCCAAACGTTTTCATTATTTGTTCTAAAGATTAGTTTGAGGTTTGTTCAGATTCAGTTAACATCCATGTATGAATTAAAGGGATAAAAGGCCAGCTTTTCTAAGGGAAATTGTTCTATTGTCTTGAAAAAATGCCTTCCCACATAATTCTGTTTATGGCTTCAGAGGCCTGGTTTCTTCTAATCCTCAGAGGTAACTACAAACTCTTGGTCAGATCTGCTTTTCAAATTATCAAGAAAAATAAAAGTCACACACAAATATATATCCAGACATATGCAAATTCCTTATTCTGAGATATGCTGCCTTTAATAATTTCCATAGTAGTTTCACATTAAACATTATCTGATTACACATTGTGTGTGTGTGTGTGTGTGTGTGTGTGTGTGTGTGTGTGTGTATTTTTTGGAGATAGAGTCTTGCTCTGTCACCCAGGCTGGAGTGCAATAGTGCCATCTCAGCTCACTGCCTACCAGGTTGAAGATTCTCCTGCTTCAGCCTCCCAAGTAGCTGGGCCAAGAGGCGCATATCACCACATCCAGCCAGTTTTTTGTATTTTTAGTAGAGATGGAGTTTCACCATGTTGGTTGGCCAGGCTAGTCTGGAACTCCTGACCTCGAGTGGTCTGCCCACCTTGGTCTCCCAAAGTGCTGGGATTACAGGCGTGAGCTACCATGCCTGGCCTAAAGTAAGATATTTTGGATGTAGATTTTACTTTAGGTTTCAAATTCATGTGTGTAACACTGAGCAATACGTGAACTGAACAAAACTGATTGTAAAGCTGGAAAACAGAGTAAAGACAAGTTATATGCAAACTCAGAGACACATTAGAAACAATATTTATGCTGAAAATATAACTACATGTTTTTTAAAGACACTAGTCTATTTAAATACATGGTTTTAGCAAATGCAAGGCCATAACATGCATTTCAAAGTTAAGGGTTTTATTTTTATTGAATCACTGTATCAAGTTTTGGGACCCTTTCCATTGAGGTTGAACTCAGTACATACTCAGGAAAGTAGAATCTCAAGCTCTTTAAAATGTAATGACATATTAAGGAATATGCTACGATAACAGAAGAAACTATAGTCAAAGTCACTTTCCAGAATGTAAGATCTACAGATCCATAAAGAGAATTTCTACATTTTGCTGTACCACCAGTATCACATTCCACAGAAGCAGTAAGGGATTTCCACATAGAGGAGGGAATGTGAAGAAACTCTTACTTTTTGTCTTCGAGCTTCCAACCCCCCCCCCCAATAACTTTCTAAAAGAAAAGCTATAGGTAAAAAAATTACCTAACAGGCATCCTGGAAACAGACTCTCGCATACGACGCATAGTCAAAGAAGGTAGTGCTGGGACTCCACTATCACCAATAGTGGAATTTGGAAACAATCTAAACAAAAGCAAGGAAAGACTGGTTTTTAGGCTTACAGTAATCTTACAGAGATAATCAGCATGCCTTGCTTTTGCAAACTCAGAGCTACTAAAACTGAACTTTTCCCAGTCACATTTTCCTCAACTGTTTTACATTACCTAGAATAAAGGGAACAATATTACAAATAACTGGGTTTGAATGATTATTGAATGTGAATACTACTAACCTGCCAATAAACATACGGGCTCCACTGTGCTTTTTCTTTTTCTTTTTTTTGTTGAGATGGAGTCTCACTCTGTTGCCCAGGTTGGAGTGCAGAGGAGCAATCTCGGCTCACTGCAGCCTCCGCCTCCTGGGTTCTCCTGCCTCAGCCTCCCAAGTAGCTGGGATTACAGGCATACACCACCACGCCCAGCTAATTTTTGTACTTTTAGTGGAGACGGGGTTTCACCATGTTGGCCAGGCTGGTCTCGAACTCCTGACCTCAGATGATTCACCCGCCTCAGCCTCCCAAAGTGCTGGGATTACAGGAGTGAGCCACCACGCCCGGCCCAGTGTGCATTTCTAGGAAATACTGGTCCTATGTCTAGCAATATCAAAATAATGCTTTTCAAACTACAGTAGAACATTTTACAAACTATGTCACATAGAGCTTTTCTGGAAACATTCCATCTTGAAAATACATAGATAAAAAGACTAAATAGGAGGAATAAATCACAGAAAACTGAGTAATTAGGCACCTTCTTTCCATGAGCTGGGTACCTGTCAGCAAGCCTCATAAGAAGAATGCAGGGAAGGTAATATCCCCTTTATTCAGATGCATGAATGAAAACTCAGTTGTGGTTATGGTTAATGACAACAGTGAGATTCTGACATACGTCTGTTAGACTCAGAAGCTTGTGCCACCAGGTGCGGTGGCTCACACCTGTAACCACAACACTTTGGAAGGCCAAGGTGCACAGACTGCTTGAGCTCAGGAGTTCTAGACCAGCCTGAGCAACATGGTGAAACCCCGTCTCCACAAAAAATACAAAAATTAGCTAGGCATGGTGGCAAACACTTGTAGTCCCAGTTACTCAGGAGGCTGAGGTAGGAGGATTACTTGAACCCGAGAGGTCAAGGCTACAGTGAGCTGTGATCATGCCATTGCACTCCAGCATGTGAGACAGAGCGAGATCCTGTCTTTAAAAAAAAAAAAAAAAAAATTGCTGGGTGTGGTAGCTCATGCCTGTAATCCCAGCACTTTGGGAGGCCGAGGTGGGCAGATTGCAAGGTCAAGAGATCGAGACCATATTGGCCAAGAAGGTGAAACCTCATCTCTACTAAAACTACAAAAATTAGCTGGGCGTGGTGGTGTGTGCCTATAGTCTGAGCTACTTGGGAGGCAGAGTCAGGAGAATCGCTTGAACCTGGGAAGCGTAGGTTGCAGTGAGCCGAGATCACGCCACTGCACTCCAGCCTGGCAACAGAAAGAGACTCATCTCAAAGGAAAAAAAAAAAAAAAGGTGGTGGGGGGTTGGGGGGACAAAAATAAGATAAATTTTGAAAGCTTGTGCCATTTGTGCTACTCAAGCTCTCATCACAAAATCAATATGTAAGTGACCATGAAAGCAAAAATGTTTTCGTCATGGTCTAATAATAACACTCCCTTGGTCTCTCTAGTACTATCAAAAAAGGAAAAAACTTTAAACTTTTCATATCCCTAGTTACAGTTTTTAAAAGGCAGTTTGGACTATGTACTTTTAATATAAACTAAATTCTTTAATAAAATTTTATCTATATGAAATATATTGTCTCCTAACAGAAACAATCTTTCAAGATTTTATATTCAAACAATTTTAATTCCAAACAACTAAGTTTTCTCCAGTTTGAAGTGAAGAAAATAGCATCAACTGTGCTTTCTGCTCTTTCTCAATGTCAAAGGCTCATTCAGCATATTCAACAAAATACAGAGCAGTGTCTACTAGCAACCCTAGTAGATGATACCATTAAGAGAGAAAAGCAAAAAATCTTCTTGTTTTCATATCCTTTTGTTCTTTTCCTTACTGAATCACAGTCATAGTATGCCAATCTCAATTTGACAGATAGTAAGTCCTACTCCTACCTGCTCATTCTGGACTATTGATGCCACCAAGCCTAGCTAGTTTCAGAATTATCACTGTTTCTAAAGTAGTTTCTGGATCACAATTCATTAAATGAGTCTAGAATCCAGACCTGTCAGTCAAAATTTACACCAAATACCCTTTAAAGTATTTATACTCCTCATCCCTATATTCCTTGAGAAAAAGAACAATGCCTTACAAGAGTTGTCTGATATTACTCCAGTCCACACACATAGTAGGTACTTTGGTGCTACAGTGCTCATGAAATTTGTAGCCACAAGTCTGACATCGAAATCCATTGAGCAGGAATTTCTGACAGATGTCACAGAAGGCAAGCTTCAGGAACGTCTTCCGAGCCTACAACAAGAACACAGGTGTAAATTATGCTGAATAAATAAAAGATGACAAAAGACAAAGTCATTTCCTCCTTGGCCTCCAAAAGAGTTTTTACAAAATGAATCGTACTTCCAACATTTACAGAATTCAAATCACAAATTAAAGTGTATCTCTGGCTAATGAAATCTAAATTGCCTTACCGTAAACAACAGCATAAACAGCTTTAAACAATTCAACTATATACATAGGCATATTACCTGAGAAATTTCTGTTATGCCTGGCAAAGCCCTCAACATGCCAGAAAGAGAGGAGATCTGCAACTTACAAAGTTGTGTGTTGTGAGCGGAACATGATCCAGGAAATCTACTTGAAGTTCTTCCCCAATCAAAGAGGCAGCATCAGTATTCCAATCTAAGCGTGCTTTTTTACTAAAAAGAATTTTAAAAAAAAGTATGAACGGGAAATGTTTAAACAAGGTAAAAGTGCAATAGAAATAACAACAGCTGGCCGGGCGCGGTGGCTCAAGCCTGCAATCCTAGCACTTTGGGAGGCCGAGACGGGTGGATCATGAGGTCAGGAGATCGAGACCATCCTGGCTAACACGGTGAAACCCCGTCTCTACTAAAAAATACAAAAAACTAGCTGGGCGACGTGGCGGGCGCCTGTAGTCCCAGCTACTCGGGAGGCTGAGGCAGGAGAATGGCGTGAACCTGGGAGGCGGAGCTTGCAGTGAGCTGAGATCCGGCCACTGCACTTCAGCCTGGGTGATAGCAAGACTCCGTCTCAAAAAAAAAAAAAAAGAAATAACAACAGCTACCATTTATCACATGCTATATAAACACAACTTTATTTAATCCATACAACAATAATTTGTTTAATTCATACAACAAATCTATGAAGTAGGTATTATTTCTATCTGAAAAATAAGAAAACTGGGACTCTAAGAAGGTAACTTGCTGAAGGCCACAGAGCAAGTTTAAGGGCCTATGTTGGAATCTAGGTCTGCTGAACTCCAAAGCCCATGTTCTTAGAATAAAGTTTTCTATTTATTTAAAAAAAATGTTTTTTGGTAGAGACAGAGTCTTGCTGTGTTGCCCAGGCTTGTCTTGAATCCTCGGCCTCAAGCGGTCCTCCTGCCTCAGCCTCCCAAAGTGCTGGGATTACAGGTGTGAACCACCACGTCTGGCCAGAATAAAGTTTTATTTAAACAACGATATATAACAATCTCACGATAAAGTCAATATACATTAAATTGGAATTTGTAACATTAAAATCTTACAAAACTCCCCAAATCCTGTAAAATGGATTATAAATATTGCTGCATTACAAAATTTAGTCTTCAGTAGCCTATTTCAATCTAGATAAATAGAAAGGAACCACAAATGAAAAATGTACTTTTCTATTAATAACAGACTCAAATCTGTAGTTGTAGGGTCTAAAAGTCAATGAGAAACTTAGAACTGTCTTTTAAAATCTATTCTGAAACCACACTTTCTCTGCCTACAGTATAAATAAGATAAAAAAACAGATACATATAAGTAAACATCAATGCCCAATTCCTTTCTCATGTTGTATCCAGTTAATCTGGCCCATTTTCTAAAGGAAGAATATTCTGAGGTAAAGAGAATAACATGTACAGCATCATTCAAGCCTCTTCATCATCTACCAGAAGCCTAGTCAAGCCATTTTGCTCACTACCCAACAGTAAATAATACACTCCTTAATATAATTACCTATACAGCACCTGGAAAACTCCCTATAATTCCAAAGGACTATTTTGCCCTTATGAAGAGAGGGAGGACAAGCCTTATTTTCTCATCAATCTGCAGACTGATCCTAATGACAATCTGCTCTCTGTCCTAGAGACTCCAGAGTAGCTCCAAACCAGTGCAGCCTTGGATGAGAGCAGACCAAGCCCTCCCTGTCTCAGAATCTCTCTAGTCCTTAAGGAGCACTATGGATTGGCTTAGGGACCCAACCTGGGCTACATTCAGCAAAATTAACATCTGCTTCAAAGATTTGCACTTCAACAAACGCCTCCTAAATTGAGAATTACACTCACC
Source organism: Colobus angolensis palliatus (assembly GCF_000951035.1). Lineage (NCBI taxonomy): Eukaryota > Metazoa > Chordata > Mammalia > Primates > Cercopithecidae > Colobus > Colobus angolensis. The sequence goes on from NW_012116710.1 coordinate 3,638,809, forward strand.
CCTTTGAGTAGATTTATTCCCTGGGCTATTCTCTCAAACTGGAGAACTCTTTGAAACATGAAAAAATGTAAGCTAAAGATGAATAACATAAGTGACCCTTTCCAAGAAGAGGGTAAAAAAAGAACCCTTTAAAGGTTTCCCTATATTTTAGGGGTGGAGGGAATAGTGGATAATGGATAATTACAGACAGTTCTGCTGCTTTGAGGTATTACTCCTAGCCTTTGAGGGGATGCCTCTATCTTGCCACCACCATTATGAATAGGATAAACTATGAATCTTCCCTGAAGCAGAAATGCTTCTGTATCTTTAAACAATCTATTAAACAGCAGGGATTAGGGCAATTTAACTGAACAACAACAAAAAAAATTAGTGGATGAGAAAAGTCAATCTCCTGAGGATAGCATTCTTTATATATATAATAATGCACTTTCTGAGTGCCTAGTCTATATAATGCATTACAGGAAACACAGGAAACACAAAGAAAAATCTTTGCCTCAAAAAACATAGCATCTAACATTACTGTTTCCATCCATGGAAAACATTATCAATACCTAACATGTGTTTTTTTTGTTGTTTCTTTTTTGTTTTTAATAGATATGATCCTGCTTCAGCCCAGGCTGGAGTCCAGTGGCACAATCATGACTCACTGCAGCCTCAAAGCCCTGGACTCAAGCAATCTTCTCACCTTAGCATTTCGAACAGCTAGGACTACAGGGCCGCGCCACCATGCCTGGCTAGTTTTTTAAATTTTTTTTGTAGAGATGGGCCTTCACTATGTGCCCAGGCTGGTCTTGAACTCCTGGCCTCAAGCAACCCTCTTGCCTCAGTTTCCCAAAGTGTTAAAATTACAGGTATTGGCCATCATGCCCAGCTTAACACGTACTTAACTTTTCAAGAGAATGTCCAAGCAATAATTTCAATTTCTTAATACCTATTTTTCTGAATTATCTCTTTATAAAGAAAGGCATAGAAATATACAATATTCTATAGGAAGCTAGTACAATTTAATACAAACATAGCTATTTGAAGCTAGAAGATCCTTACTAGTTTGAAGAAGTCAATTGACTTTTGAGCTCTTACCCTTTGTGTTCGTGGAGAAGTCTGAACACTGCACAGCACTCTGGTTGAAGGCCCCTCACCTTGAGTGCTTTCATAAGGCAGTCATGCAAGCTCATTCCATTTCGCACATTGACCTACAAACAAAGGATCACCTTTAGGACCAACCCAGGCTGCAGCACCCCTTGGAAAGGTGGGCACAGAAATAAATAGACAAGTCTGTAAAGGTGCAGGCAAATTTATGACAGCATTGCTTGTGATGGCACACGCACACACACATATATGAAACAACCTGAATGTACAGCAATAGGTAAGTACTTGAATGAAGTGTGAGACATCTGTATTATGTCACATTATGCAGCTATTATATTACTTATAATGACCTGGATGGAGAGGAGTTCATGATGTATTAATTGGGGAAAAATATCCTTCAGAATAATAGAGTAAGATTATTTTAAAGATGAAGAGGCCAGGCACAGTGGCTCACACCTGTAATCTCAGCACTTTGGGAAGCCCAAGGCGGGTGCATCACCTGAGGTCAGGAGTTCGAGACCAGCCCGGCCAACACAGTGACCCCGTCTCTACTAAAAATACAAAAATTAGCCAGGCATGGTGGTGGACACCTGTAATCTCAGCTACTCAGGAGGCTGAGGCAGGAGAATTGCTGGAACCCAGGGGCGAGAGGATGCAGTGCGCTAAGATCACGCCATTGCACTCCAGCCTGGGTGACAAGAGCGAGACTCTGTCTCAAAAAAAAAAAAAAAAAAAAGGTGAAGAAATTTGTATGTTATATGAGTGTGGAAAGATTTACACTTAGCTGTTCACATCAAGAGATACTGGTTAAGAAAGATAAAATGATAAACTTTTCCTTTACATGTCTCTAATTTTGTGTGATTAGAATGTACACACATGTATGTTTATTAGATTCATTAAAGAGGAAATAAGCCAATCTGCTCTATAAACAAACCTGAATTTTTATGATCAAAATTTGTACTTCAACTTATTTCAACAAAAATGACTAATCATTCTAACAAAAATTCCATCTCACAAGTACTTAACACTAGTGAAGGCAAAGTAGGAAGTGGAAGATATAGAACTCCAGCCCTGCTGTAGGGACAAACACCAATCTTAGTTTAAATATATGTGCATACCATACCAAGCAGCCTTAGTGGCACATACTTCTCTACAGTTCCCTGTACTCAATCCTCAAAAAGCTAGGCAGGTACTCAGAACCCTCTTGGGAAGTGTGAGTGCCCAGGATACTCACAATTAATGGCAGCTGTAAAAAAATTTGAACTAAAATTTCAGTTTTAATAAAAGTCCTCCATGTTTTATCTTCAAAGCCAAGAGTTAATCAAAAGTAAAGTAACTAGAGTCAGTATGGCCAGCAAGGAGGGCAAAACATAGATTTGCAGTGCTTGTTAACTTCTTACAGCAAAGTTCCTCCTCTGAAAGTGTTAACAGCTTACAGCAGCCAGCCAACCCCTTCCCCAGAAGGTGGTGAGTGTATGCATATATTTACCTATGCAAATACACGGGGAGGGGAAAGGAAGCAAAGCAGGGCTCCAAAAGGCCCAAAGTGTTCTTAATCTTGGCTCTTACTCCAGGCACCTCAATGCCAATCCAGCCAACCTTCTCCAGCTGGTTTACAACAGAAAAAAGTCTTAAGAAACAGGACATAGGTATCTGGGCCTTCCTAGTTACCAGGCTCCAAACCAGGGTATAGTATTTGGATGCAAAGCAGAGAAAACAATCTAGGAAAGAAGGAAATGCATGTGAGCCTAAAGAATTTGAAAACAGCAGACAGGGGCAACATAAGAAGCTTTTCACAAGGCTTTATTTTGCTATCACCAGGGACTGATGGGGACTTTGCCCAGTAATCATTATTTGAAGCCCAAAGATGGACTCCACATTCAGAGTACAGTATAGAAGGATTTGAACTTGTAACAGATTAGCTCAGAAAGTGATGGGAGTGGGGGAGGAATACTTTCCGGGAGGATCAATCATCTGGGAGAAAGGAAAAGATTTTCCAAAAGAAAAAAGTTCCTTTGGAGTCTGTGATAGCTTCCTTAGCTACCGATGGTTTTTCCTCTCCTTCAGAGATGTGGAAGAAAGGAAAGGTCGTGAACAACAGGGTAAGGGGAAACCAACTGATTCTTCGGACAGATAGAAGATTGATCATAGGAAACCTCTGAGGAAAAGAAATGGGAATACAGGGGCAGGGGTCACCCAAGACTTCTGGCTCATATCAATGTTTTACCTATTTAAAAATAAATAAAATTAGCATTCTTTAAAAGTTCCTTGTACATACCAAAATAGTTCAGACAAATGGTATCCAGGATTTGTGTCAAAACATTGGGAAAGGAGTGGATGAAAACACAGATTAAGCAGGACTGCCATGGTTAGCTAAGTGTTGAAAGTGGGTAAGCGGTACATCAGATTTGTTATTCTCTCTACGTGCAGGTGTGTGTGTGTGTGTGTATAAAATCTATATTATATATACTGAGACAGGGTCTTGCTCTGTCATCTAGGCTGCAATACAATGGCATGATCATGACTCATGTAACCTTGACCACCCCGGTTCAAGTGATCCTCCTGCCTCAGTCTCAGCTGGGACCACAGGTGGGCAGCACCACCCCTAGCTAATTTTTTTTTTTTTTTTTGTAGAGACAAGATCTCACTATATTGCCCAGGCTGGTCTCAAACTCCTGGGCTCATCAGCCTCCCAAAGTGCTGGGATTACAGGGAAGAGCCTCTGCACCCAGCCTGTATATATTTTTTAATGTTCCAAAATAAGTTTATTTTAAAAGTTTCTTGACGCAGTGATACCCACCAACTTCCAGCTTTTCAGAAACAAAACAAGTAAGCTATACTGATCTGAACTATGAAGACACTAAGAAGGAGGAAAACGAAGAGTAATAAACATACACCAACAGAATCATGACCTGCATCAAATACTGCATAGCAATGTTTTCTAAGCTATAAAGTGATATCTGCTATATTATCAGTCTTCATTAAATCATAATTCAAGCTGGACAGTTCTTTAAATATTGTCTAATTCAGTCAGGTTCCCAAATGTAGCTGGCATTAGAATCCTCAGAGAAGCTTGTGAAAACATAGGTTCCATCTACCTGTCCAACACATCCAAGGACTCTGATTCAGTTAGTATGGAATAAAGCCCATTCATACAGAACGAATCTGTATTTTAACCTGCTGGTCAGCTGATTCTAACAGTAGTGGTCCTCAGCTCCAGTCAATCACTCATCTAATAATAATTAGAAGCAGTAGCAGCAGCAACAACAGCAGCAACAGCAGCAGGAGGAAGTCAAAGAGGTACACGTTTAGAAAATAAAAATTACAAGAAACATTCAAAAACCTAATTATCACATCTAAAATTATTTAAGTCAGATACACGTCCTCTGTCTCATTCTCCTCTTTACAGCCCTCCATGGATACATGCTGTAATCAGCTAAATAATTTCTAGAACCCACTGAGTGATTATGAGAGTCATTCTGGGTTCAGGAAGTGAAGCAACCTGGGGAGGAGTAAAAACAGCTGACTGATGGTGCTGGCCTAAGTGACTCTTCTCTCCTCTACCGCTTTCCTGAAGCTTGGTGCCTGGTGAAAGCAGCTAGTTCTTCCAGAGTTAGTTCATCTTTACCAAGAAATAGGCAAAACTAACCTAGGCTACAACCTTCTCATAAGCTGTAGGAAGTCAAGCTTGGTTTCCAGCCACCAGCTGTGCTCAAATGGAGCTGATCAAGGACTACATAGATGTATAAAAAGCTAAGAAATAGGCCGGGCGCGGTGGCTCAAGCCTGTAATCCCAGCACTTTAGGAGGCCGAGATGGGCGGATCACGAGGTCAGGAGATCGAGACCATCCCGGCTAATACTGTGAAACCCCGTCTCTACTAAAAATACAAAAAACTAGCCGGGCAAGGTGGTGGGTGCCTGTAGTCCCAGCTACTCCGGAGGCTGAGGCAGGAGAATGGCCTAAACCCGGGAGGCGGAGCTTGCAGTGAGCTGAGATCCCGCCACTGCACTCCAGCCTGGGCGACAGAGCGAGACTCCGTCTCAAAAAAAAAGCTAAGAAATAGTCACAGCAGCCAGGCACGGTGGCTCACGTCTGTAATCCCAGCACTTTGAGAAGGTGAGCCGGGCGGATCACAAGGTCAGGAGTTTGAGACCAGCCTTGCCAACATGGTGAAACCCCATCTCTAACAAAAATACAAAGAAATTAGCCAGATGTGGTGGTGGGTGCCTGTAATCCCAGCTACTTGGGAGGCTGAGGCAAGGAGAATCACTTGAACCTGGGAGGCAGAGGTTGCAGTGAGCCGAGATCGGGCCGCTGCACTCCAGCCCGGGTGACAGTGAGAGCCTCTATCTAAAAAAAATATGTAATAATCATCATCATAGCTACCACTTCACTAATGAATCAGTCACTGTACTAAGTACAAGCATCATTTCATAAAGATCAGGAAACAGGCTCAAAAAAGTATAAAACTTGTTTAAATGATATAGCTAATAAAAGGCAATGCAAGGATGTAAATTGGGGTTTTCTTGTTTTAAAGGTTCATACACTTAATCACTATGCCAAATTAAGTTTCCCAGCCTGCTGGGCAAACTGGTAGCAGATGAGGATGGAGAAGATAGTCTCAATAACACTCTGAAGAAGCACCAAACGGTCTTCAACTTCTCATAACACACACTTCCTATATCTGACTTCTCAATTTAGGGTCAGAAAGAAAATTAACGAGAAACAGTAGGTAAAATTACTTTGCAAATGAAAGACCACTATTCAGATATAGGGGATTATTACCACTTATTTTGCCAGCCATAAAATTTTCATTTTTAGGAAGACAAAGATAAACTTACTCAAACTTTAATTGGACTTTTGAGTTCTGCCTTCAGTTCAAAATGCACCTAAGTATTCAACACTATACTGGGGAGGCTCCTTAGGTTCACGAAAAAAGTATAAACAATTTATTAACAAATTGGGAAGAGTGGAACTGTTACAAGCAAACAGAGAAAACTCTGGACTGGGGTTCCCCACCTCAGAACCTTGCTTCACCTGACTATACGGTATAAACACAATGCATTGATTTTACACAAAGAACAGAGGACAGGAGAGGAAGAGGCATGGAAGTTTTGAACTCAAGTTCTCTGAACAGTTCCACTAAGCAAAACCAATACAATTTCACTTTTCTGTTTTGGCCAGGTGGTTGGTTTTGTTTTATCCATAATAGTAGAATTTTTTTTTTTTTCTTTGAGAAGGGGTCTGGCTCTCTGTCACCCAGGCTGGGGTGAAGCGGTGCGGTCTCAGCTCACTGCGACCTTTGGGCTCAAGCCATCCTCCCACCTCAGCCTTCTGAGTACCGAGTAGCTGGGACTACAGATGCGTGCCACTACGCCTGGCTACATTTTTGTTGTTACTTCTTTCTTTAGATAGAGTCTCGCCCTTTCGCCCAGGCTGGAGTGCAGTGGCGCAATCCCAGCCCACTGCAACCTCTGCCTCCCAGGTTCAAGTGATTCTCCTGCCTCAGCCTCCCAAGTAGCTGGGATTACAAACGCGCAACACCATGCCTGGCTAATTTTTGTAATTTTAGTAGAGATGGGGTTTCACCATGTTGGCCAGGCTTGTCTCGAACTCCTGACCTCAAGTAATGTGCTGGCCTTGGCCTCCCAAAGTACTGGGATTACAGGCGTGAGCCACCACAACCGGCCTACTTTAAAAAAATTTTTTTGTAGAGATGGAGTATGCCATGTTGTCCAGACTGGTCTTGAACTCCTGAGCTCAAGCCATCTGCCCACCTCAGCCTCCCAAAGTGCTGGCATTATAGGCGTGAATCACCACACCCGGCCAGATAACTTTTTTGAGTGCTAAATTCTTAGAAAAACTGAAGTTTCCTATCAGGCTGGGGTGGTGTCTCACGTCAGTAATCCCAGCAGTTTGGGAGGCCGAGGCGGGTGGATTACCTGAGGTCAGGAGTTTGAGACCAGCCTGGTCAACATGGTGAAAAAAAATCAGCCGGGCGTGGTGGCGTGTGCCTGTAGTCCCAGCTACTTGGGAGGCTGAGGCAGGAGAATCATTTCAACCCAGGAGGCAGAGGTTGCAGTGAGCTGCACTCCAGTCTGGGTGACAGAGTGAGAATCCGTCTCAAAAACAAAAAAACAAAAAAACAAAAAAAAAAAAAAAAGAAAAGAAATTTTCTATCCAAAAACCTAGCGGCACTGTCCTGCCATGACGCCAATACGAACCTGTCACTGGTACAACAAAAATAAACTATGCAGAATTAACTGGCTGGTGTCAGTGCCCTGAAAAAGAAGACTATATGATTCTAAGCTGCCTCCAGACTTGTCCTGGGCCTATGAAATACACAAAAATAATTTTTTCTATGTAATTTTACTTTCTTCTTTATACTTGATTGTAATATTCAAAAAGCTTTAGGTGAATATTTTAATAGAAGAAATAAAATGTCTTCTAAAAAAAGTAGTTGGAAAGGCCTAGAGACTTTTCAAAGAAAATTCTTTGAAATATACACATAAAAATGTACTATTTGTTTGGATGAAGTGGCACAAAGGAAGACATTCCAAGCAAGAGTAATAGAAGGCAGGCCAAGAGGTGGGAAAAAACAGGCGGTGTGGAAAGAACAGCAATATAAAGAAATTAATCTGCAGTTAGAAAAAAAATTAATAAAGACCCTATATGACAATGAATATTTTGCCTGTCTTTAAGTTGAACAACATGATCCTTAATGTGTCCCACAGGCAGATAAATAGCTAAATTTCCTAAGTAGAATTTTCACATACCACTGTTCTTTGCTTGTTTGGCAAGAAAACACGGATAGTGTTGCTTGTCTTAGAAGGATCTGTGAGTTTGCCATCATCTGATGCCCGGCGCTGATAGCCAAACTGCTGAACTAATGTAGGAGAGATGCAGCTGGAGCCATCAAACACGGCATCTTTGAATCCAAAACCATTGCTGATCGTCTTCCAAGCTCCCTGTATGTGCTCCATTGATGCAGCTTAAACAATTCTTAAACCTGGTAAGAAACACAAATAATTTTAAGTCTAGAACAAAGTATTTAACCCAAGAACACAATATATAAAGCCCAATTATGAAAATAGCATGATGTGGGTTTTTCATAAGTGATACCTCCTGCATTTATTAGCAAAGAAAATTTTCTTTAATAGTACAGTTCCATAAAATATTTCATAGATGAGGAAAATGGGACCAGCAGTTAAAAGATTTAGCAAGGGATGGCCGGGCGCAGTGGCTCACGCCTGTAATCCCAGCACTTTGGGAGGCCGAGGCAGGTGGATCACAAGGCCAGGAGATCGAGACCATCCTGGCTAACAAGGTGAAACCCCGTCTCTACTAAAAATACAAAAAATTAGCCAGGCGTGGTGGTGGGTGCCTGTAGTCCCAGTTACTCAGGAGGCTGAGGCAGGAGAATGGTGTGAACCCGGGAGGCGGAGCTTGCAGTGAGCCGAGATCGTACCACTGTACTCCAGCCTGGATGACAGAGCAAGACTCTGTCTCAAAAAAAAAAGAAAGAAAGATTTAGCAAGGGACAGGCACAGTGGCTCACGCCTGTAATCCCAGCACTTTGGGAGGCCAAGAGGCCAGTGCATCACTTAAGGCCAGGAGTTTGAGACCAGCCTGGCTAACATGGTAAAACGCCATCACTACTTAAAATACAAAAATTAGCCAGGCATGGTGGTGGGTGCCTGTCATCCCAGCTACTGGGGAGGCTGAGGCAGGAGAATCACTTGAACC
>NW_012116710.1:3647695-3650047 GCF_000951035.1 Colobus angolensis palliatus
CAAAAATTAGCCAGGCATGGTGGTGGGTGCCTGTCATCCCAGCTACTGGGGAGGCTGAGGCAGGAGAATCACTTGAACCCAGGAGGTGGAGGTTGCACAGCCTGGGGGACAAGAGCGAGACTCTATCATCTCCAAAAAAAAAAAAAAAAGCCAACCTGGAACATGAGCCCAGGTCTCAAGACTTCTAGTCTATCACTTTTTCAATTACATTTCTCTTCTTCCTGAGCAACTACCCCTGAGTGTGAGGAACACATTAGTACTATGAGAAATACCTGCAAAAAAGTATAAACCAGAATTTATGACTTCAAGGAAGAAAAACTAGTATTTCTAGGATGTATTTTAGGCACTTTCTAAATTATCTCATTTAATTTGTGTAAGAACCCCAAAGATTTTCTTTTCTTTTTTTTTTTGGAGACAGAGTCCACTCTGTCACCAGGCAGTGGCATGATCTCGGCTCACTGCAACCTCCGCCTCCCAGGTTCAAGTGATTCTCCTGCCTCAGCCTCCTGAGTAGCCAGGATTACAGGCATGCATCACCATGCCCAACTGATTTCTGTGTTTTTAGTAGAGATGGGGTCGGCCATGTTGGCCTGGATGGTCTCTATCTCTTGACTTGTGATCTGCCCGCCTCGGCCTCCCAAATCACACCTGGGATTACAGGTGTGAGCCACCGCGCCCGGCCAGATTTTTAATTCCTTCCTCTATCCACATTTTCTTTTTAATTAATTTATTTTCTGAGACAGGGTCTTGCTGTGTCGCCCAGGCTGGAGTGCAGTGACATGATCACAGCTCACTGCAGCTTCGATTTTCCAGGCTCAAATGATCCTCCTACCTCAGCTTCCCAAGTAGCTGGGACCACAGATGCGCATCACCATGCCCAGCTAATTTTTAAAAAGTTTTTTGTAGAGAAAGGCTCTCACTATGTTGCCCAGGCTGGTCTCGAACTCCTGAGCTCAGGCAATCCACTCTCCTTAGCCTCCCAAAATACCGGGATTACAGGTTAAGCCACTGCAAACCCTTTGTTTTTTGGACAGAGAAGTCATGCTACTTGCCCAAGAACACCCCAGCAATGGGTAAAATAACCAGATTCCATATCTGTTTAAATTTAAAGTACATTAATTTTCTACCATAACATTCAGATTCAGAGTTCAGTTCATGGTCAGAAACCACGCAGAAGTAAGGGGGGTGGGGTTTCCTCCTTTAGAAAACTTTGAGGTTGATAAGGAATCCCATCTTTTCAAGCCTTCCTCCTTCAGAAACTTGTTTTATTATTAACAATAGCTACTATTTACTAGAAGCTTACTATTATGAGGCAGGATACATAGCATACATTCCAATCATTATCCACATTACTTACAGTGCTACTCTAGGTAGGAATTATATCCCCATTTTACAGTTGAGAAAATTCTTTCACACACAGCTTGTAAGCAGCAAACTGGGGCACTGACTCCACAGCTCTTACCTTCCCATATATAACACTAACACTCAAATCATTTTAGTCAGAGCTGAAATGACCTAGAATTAAGGACCACAGAATCCAAACCTTGTTTTCAATCAAAAGTTTCTAACTGAAAATCCACTATGTGCTAAATCACATCACATGCCCAAATCAAGAGGGAGGTTAGATATTTAGTATTCTTAGATGACAGCTGAGAAAACCAAAGAGGTTTTGAGACAACTTAAGATCACAACATGGAGTTATTCTCATACAGTCTTGGTACATCCTTTTTGGAAAAGAACATGGTAATATCTATTAAAAGTTTGAAATGTTCTTAAAGAATGATCTAGTATTCTCCAGAAATCTGTACTAAAGAAGCCTAAGACAAGTGTATAAAAACATGTGTAAGCATATTCCTTGCAAGCACTATTTATACCCTTGAAAAATGATGGTAAAAACCAAATACCTAACAATAGGGAATTAAATAAACCATGTTAATATCCATGTGATAAATGAAGTAGATCCATATATACAGAGATGAGAAAAGATATCCAAGACAACAAAAAATGAACAAAATATATAGTTTGAATCTCTTTAATATTAATCTACAAAGAGGGAGGGAAATCTAGAAATAAATAAATGGATGGAGAACTCTAGAATTAAAGTGTTAACAGCGATCATTTCAGCAGGACTGTGAAGGGTTTTTATTTTCTACATTACTTATTTTTTGTTTTTATATTTTACTATTACACTATAAACTTCTTTTTTTTTTTTTGAGACAGAGTCTGGCTCTGTCGCCCAGGCTGGAGCGCAGTGGCTGGATCTCAGCTCACTGCAAACTCCACCTCCCAGGTTCACGCCATTCTCCTGCCTCAGCCTTCCGAGTAGCTGGGACTACAGGCGCCCGCCACCTT
>NW_012116710.1:3658987-3660434 GCF_000951035.1 Colobus angolensis palliatus
TGGGAGGTTGAGGCAAGAGAATGGTGTGAACCCAGGAGGCGGAGCTTGCAGTGAGCTGAGATGGTGTCACTGCACTCCAGCCTGGGCGACAGAGCGAGACTCTGTCTCAAAAAAAAAAAAAAGAGGGAGGCTAATGTTTCCTAATCATTTTCTTTTTCTTTTCTTTTTTTTTTGAGACAGTCTTGCTCTGCTGCCCAGGGTGGCGTGCAGTGGCACGATCTTGGCTCACTGCAACCTCTTCCTCCCGGGTTCAAGAAATCCTCCTGCCGCAGCCGCCCAACTAGCTGGGATTACAGGCATGCACCACCATGCCTGGCTAATTTTCGTATTTTTAGTAGAGACAGGGTTTCTCCATGTTTGCCAGGCTGGTATCAAACTCCTGACCTCAGGTGATCCACCCGCCTCAGCCTCCCAAAGTGCTGGTATTATAGGTGTGAGCCACTGTGCCCGGCCTTCCTAACCATTTTCATGGCACATACTCATACAAACGATAGGTCATATTTGCAGAACAAGATGAAGTACACAGACAATGCTGCTTCAAGGGCCCTACAAGTTGTCTCAGGGAAGAGGGGTACAACTCTAACCTGTTAATCACAGAAAATTCTACTAAGGTGTTCCTTTATCAAGGCAAACATCTGAAAAATCAGGGCAGACATCTGAAAACTCAAGGCAGACATCTGAAAACAAGGAGGAAAAACGCATCTTCTAAAAAAATCATATCGCAGCGACATACTTCAATCTTAAATGGAGATATTCAGAAACCCAGTTGACACTACCTTCAAATATAAGCATAGATCTAGCTTTTAATACTGTAATTTGACTAAATGCCCCAGGTTAAAAAATGTATACACAGACACATAAACACACACATCCCAGACACATACTAAAACTAGATAAACAAATGTGAAAATCAGTTTCTGCATGTGAAAAGCCTTTCAAAGTTCCACAGAAAAGTTCTAAAATCAAATGCATTCTCCTACGAATGGAGAAATATGTCACGTTGGACAAGATCAATTATTTAAAAAGAGAGACATGTTGGCCGGCTACAGTGGATCATCCCTGTAATCCCAGTACTTTGGGAGGCCGAGGTGGGTGGATGACCTAAGGTCAGGAGAATTGCTTGAACCCAGGAGGTAGAAGGTGCAGTGAGCCGAGATAGTGCCACTGCACTCCAGCCTGAGCAACGAAGCAAGACTCCAACTCAAAAAAACAAAAAACAAAAAACAAAAACAAGGAGCTCCTAAAAATTAGTAAAAGATGAACAATGCCATTGGGAAAAAAAACAGGAAATTAAATTCACAGAAAAGCAATACAAAGGCCAATAAATACATGTTTAATATAAAGTAGGGAAACACAAATATAAAAACTATTTTTAATATCAATTTGTAAAATTTATTTATTTTTATTTATTTTTTTGAGGCAGAGTCTCACTCTGTTGCCCAGGCTG
>NW_012116710.1:3661814-3666040 GCF_000951035.1 Colobus angolensis palliatus
AAAAAAAAAAAAAAAGAAAAAGAAAAAGGCATTGTTTAAAAGAATATTGTTAAGTATGTAATTTCAAGATACTTTGGTAACAAAAAGTTTATATGGAAACTAATTGTAAAATCACATTTCTGCTCAATGATAAAAATACGTCTTTTTTTTTTAAAAAAAGATAATTCTCTTCGCCGGGCAGGGTGGCTCACGCCTGTAATCCCAGCACTTTGGGAGGCAGAGGCAGGCAGATTATCTGAGGTCAGGAGTTCGAGATCAGCCTGACCAACATGGAGAAACTCCATCTCTACTAAAAATGTAAAAATTTGCCAGGGGTGGTGCTGCACGCCTGTAGTCCCAGCTACTCAGGAGGCTGAGGCAGGAGAATCGCTTGAACCCAGGAGGCAGAGGTTACAGTCAGCCAAAACTGTGCTGCCATTGCACTCCAGCCTGGGTGATGACGAGACTCTGTCTTCAAAAAACAAAAACAAAAACAAAATTCTTTTTATATATACAAAATAGTAGTAAAAACTTTTATTACCACAAAAGTTTCCAGGCTTTAAACATTTATTTGGTAAGACAGTCTGGGAATTTGTATTCTATGGGCAAAACATTTACCTTTTACATGCCAGAGAAGACATAGTGTATTCATAATTTACCATGATATCTAAATCATATAAATTATTTCAGAAGTCTACAACTTACTTAATACAAATTATTCTAGTCTATTACAGAATTTAGGTTTACCTGGTTCCAAGCTACTTCCCTCTGGATTCCTGACTTCCTCTGGTCACCCCCACCAACCATCACAGAATGCTTCAAAAATCAAAAGGCCTAGATTCTACTCTGTTTTGCCTTCCTCTACTTTGGCTAATATTCCATTAAAAGATTACTACATGGGCCTAACCCCAAAATCAGTCTCTGAAAGGCACCAGGGGACATTTTAGGATAGAAAAAAAAAGGAATGACTCATAATTGCCAGGTATCTTAGATTTCTATAGTCACCTACTTTGTATCTATCAATCACGAATTTATATAAACTTCTCTAAAACTATTTTTTCTGGTTGACATTATTTCTGAGGGTGGTAGGTTCCCTAGGTTCACCAAAAAAAAATTGCCTTTTATTGGCTTCATGCATCATTCTGCCACCTGGACTTTGAGGATATATTTGCTTTAATCAAGCAATTCATGATTGTTATGGCATAAACTCTTCAAAGCTGTATCCTTCTATAATCTTTCAACTGCATTTACTCCCTATATGAATATTCCTTTTAGAAAGTTAGAGTGTGGCCAGGCACAGTGGCTCATGCCTATAATCCTAGCACTTTGGGAAGCCAAGGTAGGTGGATCACCTGAGGTCAGGAGGTTGAGACCGGCCTGGCCAACATGGCAAAACCCCGTCTCTACTAAAAATACAAAAATTATCCAGGTATGATGGTACGTGCCTGTAATCCCAGCTACTTGGGAGGCTGAGGCAGGAGAATCGCTTGAACCTGGGAAGCAGAGGTTGTAGTGAGCCACCGCAATCCAGCCTGGGCAAGAGTAAAACTCCGTCTCAAAAATTAAAAAGTTAGAGTGTAAAACTATTTCTATATTCAAGTTAAAAAATGGGCTTACGGCCTGGCCAGGTGAGGTAGTTCATGCCTGTAATCCCTGCACTTTGGGAGACTGAGGTAGGAAGATCGCTTAGGCCCAAGAGTTTGAGACCAGCCTGGGCTAATCCCTGCACTTTGGGAGACCGAGGTAGGAAGACTGCTTAGGCCCAGGAGTTTGAGACCAGTCTGAACAATAGTGAGACCTCATCTCTACAAAATATAAAAACCAGCCGGGTGTGGTGGCATGCACCGGTAGCCCCAACTACTTGGGAGGCTGAAGCTGGAAGATCACTTGAGTCCAGGAATTCAATACCAGCCTGGACAACACAGTGAGACTCCTCCTCTACAAAAAAAGTTTTTAAAAAGTCATTTTTCCTAATTCACATAACTCTACTAGTTTTCATGTATTTCATTACCGTGTTAATAAGAAAAAAATTTCAGTATATTATACGGTCATTCTTTTCTCAGGTGCTGTAAGTTATTTTGTGATCTTATTTATCGTTCAAATTTCTACTTTAAAGTAGAAATACTTTAATGGATATACTGGCAGTAACTTCTATTCATATAAGTATGATGAACCTGAGACAATTTTTTTTTGCGGGGGGAGGCGGGGGCAGCGTCTCTGTTGGCCAGGCTGGAGGGCAGTGGTGCAATCTTGGCTGATTGCAACCTCTGCTTCCCGGGCTCAAGTGATCCTCCCACTTCAGCCTTCCAGGTAGCTGGGACTACAGGTGTGGGCCACCATGCTGACTAATTTTTGTACATTTTGTAGAGATGGGGTTTTACCATGTTGGCCAGGCTGGTCTCAAACTTCTGACCTCAAGTGATCCACCAGCTCATCCTCAGCTGGGATTACAGGCATGAGCTACCACACCCAGCCAGTTCACTAATTTTTAAATATCATGACAGTTATATCATAATTCCTATGGATCATTTTAAATCAACTGACCCACAGAAGTCAACCAAAAATGCAAAACCAATGAAACAATGGTAGTTGTAGAATCCACATGTTAAGTATTAAAATTTATGTAAATAATTAAGAAAAGGTGGCTATTGTTTAAGATGTAATATAAAATTAGAACCACAAGTAAGTGTCCATGAAAAAACACAAATATGCGACAAAGCTTGTTTGGCTATCTGAACAAAAACAATACGTGTTTGCTCTCTTTTGGTACCCACTAAAACTCACTAGGCAACAAGATATATCCACCAAAAAATAAATTTCTTAAAACTCTGTATCAACTCAGCAGCAGCAAAAATAATGATATTAGCTAATGTATTAGCTAATACTGAATGTTTATTATGTATGTTCTTTACATACAATATCCCTTTTAATCCTCCAACAACCCCCTATAAGAGAAATTACCATTTTAGAGTGAGGAATCTATGGACCATAAAGGTTAAGTAAAAATGTCCAAGGTTACACGGTATTCAGAACATTCACACATCTCACCAGGGTTTCATCACACCATCACATATGTTAAGATCAGTGCATTTGTGGGAGAGGCGGTTCCTAAGATGAGGTGCCAGATTTCAACCTTGTGGCAGCCTACTCTGGCTTCCTAGTATCTGGCTCTTTCCTCTACTCTGATAATCTGTTTCTAATTATACTTTTATTTGTTTATTTTTTTAAGGCATGACCGGTCTGGCTCCATCAACCAGGTTGGAGTGCAGTGGCATGATCATGGCTCACTGCAGCCTTGATCCACATTCAAGCAATCCTACTGCCTCAGCTTCCTAATTAGCTAGGACTACAGATGCACACCACCGAGTCCAGCTAATTTTTTATTTTCTGTAGAGACGAAGTCTCGCTATCTTGCCCAGGCTAGTGTTGAACTCCTGGCCCCAAGTGACCCTCCCACCTCAGCCTCCCCAAGGTGCTAGGATTATAGGTATAAGCCACTGCACCTGGCCTAATTATATTTTTATTTATAAAAAAACAAAAAATAAATTTGGGAAGGAGGATAAAGGGGAAGTTACTCATAATTTTACTAATCCTAACACATTTTTTTGGATATCATCTTCTAATATCAAAGGCACAATACATAAATATTAGTTCAAAATCTACCTCCACCTTTTATTAGTTGTATGGCCTGGCCTTTCACCAAATTGCTTACCTTTCCCATATACCAATTTTCATCACTTATTCAGGCAATAAACATTACTGAGTGCCTACTATGTACCAGGCACTGTTCAAGATGCTTGGGCTACCTCAGGGAACAAAAGACAAGGATCCATGATCATAAGAGAAGTCTATCTTCTGGTGGAGGCATGCACAGTAAATTCTATGACAGTGGGTGATAAGTGCTAGGGAAAGGGAGGCAGACTGCAGTTTATAAAGTGAGGTCATAGTAGGTCTCAACGAAGAGTTAACAGCTGAGACTTGGAAATCAGTGAGTCTGACTTGCAGATAACTGAGAGAACAACATTCCAGGCAGAAAGAACAGCCAGTGAAAATCCTTTGTATAAGGAATGGTAAAAAGATCATAGAGTTAAGTGAGTACAATGTCGGGAAGCAGGGACAATGTGGATCACATAATGCCTTGTAGGTTATTATAAGGACTTTGCCTTTTACTGAGTGAAGTGGGAAGCCACTGAAAGGTCTTGAGCAGAGGAAAGTCACAATCTACCTTAGATTTTTTTTTTTTTTTT
>NW_012116710.1:3667172-3670010 GCF_000951035.1 Colobus angolensis palliatus
AAAAAAAAAAAAAAAAACAAATTTAAATGTTTAATAACAAATTATTTAATTTTGGCAGGGTGCAGTGGCTCACGCCTGTAATCCCAGCACTTTGGGAAGCCAAGGCAGGCGGATCGTGAGGTCAGGAGTTCAAGACCAGCCTGGTCAACATGGCAAAACCCTGTCTCTACTAAAAAATACAAAAATTAGCCAGGTGTGGTGGCGGGCACCTGTAATCTCAGCTACTTGGGAGGCTGAGGCATGAGAATCCCTTGAACCTAGGAGGCGGAGGTTGCAGTGAGCCAAGATTGTGCCATTGCATTCCAGCCAAGGTGACAAGAGTGAAAGCTCTGTCTCAAAAAAAGAAAAAAAAAAATCAGGAATCAGAATGACTTCAAACTCTTCAACAACACCAGAAGACACAATGGAGCAAAGCCTCCTAGATTCTGAAGGAAACTATCTCCAATTTACAATAATCAGCAAAACTATCAGTGAGGGACAGAACCAGAGATATTTTGACATTCATGATTACAAAAATTTGAACCTCCCTGATTCCTTTTTTTTTTTTTTGAGACAAGTCCTGCTCTATCACCCATGCTGAAGTGCAGTTCACTGCAGCCTCCGCCTCCCAGGTTCAAGCGATTCTCCTGCCTCAGCCTACCAAGTAGCTGAGATTACAGGTGCCCGCCACCACACCTGGCTGTAGTCCCAGCCTCCCGAGTAGCTGGGACTACAAGCACACATCACCACATCTGGCTAATTTTTTTTTTTTTGGTATTTTTAGTAGAGACAGGGTTTAGCCATGTTGGCCAGGCTGGTCTCGAACTCCTGATCTCAGGTGATCCACCCGCCTCAGTCTCCCAAAATGTTGGGATTACAGGCTTGAGCCACCACGCCCGGCCCATAACTCCTTTCTCAAGGAATTTGTTACAGGAATATAGCAAGAGAAAGACTTAGGATATATGAAATGGGACATCCAGCTTAGAAAAGAAGTGAAGGAAATCTCCAGAAGGCCAATATGGAGGGAAATCCCTGGATGACAACTGAGCACCAGACACAAGAATCCATAATTATGTGACCCTTTCTAGCAATTTCCAACTATCATCGACACAATGGCCTTTTCTTTTCTTGAGTGCCAGGGAAGGAGGAAGGGAGGAAAGCAGTTGGAGGAAGGGCGGTCAGAGGGAAGGAGGAAGGGAAGGAGGAAGAGGGAAGGGAAGGAGGAAGAGAGAAGGGAAGGAAATAGCCCACATTTTCAAACTTAGCCCCTTTAAGTATATTCTCTCCCCTGTGGAGGAGGTGAATGATAAAACCTGTGCTAGGTCTTGAGACACTCCAGGTGGCTGCACAACATTAATAAAATAGTATAGCACCATAGTGTTTCCCAAAGCAAGGGATATATACTACTCATGGTTTACAAAATGACTATAAGGGATATGTGTACAAGATATAAACTAAAACTGATATGATAAGGAAAAAGTCTCAGGTGCTAGTATATATTTAATGCTTCTTTAAGACTTTCTACTAAGACAGGCGCGATGGCTCACACCTGTAATCCCAGCACTTTGGGAAGCCAAGGTAGGGTGAATTGCATGAGCTCGAGTTCAAGACCAGCCTGGGCAGTATGACGAATCTTGTCTCTGCTAAAAATGCAAAAATTAGCTGGGCTGTGGTGGCATGCACCTGTAATCCCAGCTACTCAGGAGGCTGAGGCGGGAGAACTGCTTGAAACCGGGAGGCAAAGGTTGCAGTAAGCCAAGATCTTACCACTGTACTCCAGCCTGGGCAACGGAGGGAGACCCTGTCTCGGAAAAAGAAAAAAAAAAAAGCCAGGGGCCGTGGCTCACACCTGTAATCTCAACACTTTGGAAGGCCGAGGTGGGCAGATCATGTAAGGTCAGGAGTTCGAGGCCAGCCTAGTCAACATGGTGAAACCCCATCTCTACTAAAAATACAAAATTAGCCGGGTGTAGTGGAACACATCTGTAATCCCAGCTACTTGGGAGGCTGAGACAGGAGAATCTCTTGAACCTGGGAGGCAAAGGTTGCAGTGAGCCGAGATCGTGCCTGGAAGACAGAGCAAGACTCTGTCTCAATTTAAAAAAAAAAAAAAGGTTTATAAATTTATTAGGCTGGGCGCGATGGCTCACGCCTGTAATTCCAGCACTCTGGGAGGCTAAGGCAGGCGGATCACAAGGTCAGGAGACCGAGACCATCCTGGCTAACACGGTGAAATCCCGTCTCTACTAAAAACAAAAAATTAGCCAGGCGTGGCGGCGAGCGCCTGTAGTCCCAGCTACTTGAGAGGTTGAGGCTGGAGAATGGTGTGAATCCGGGAGGTGGAGCTTGCAGTGAGCCAAGATCGCGTCACTGCACTCCAGCCTGGGCAAAAGTGAAAGACTCTGTCTCAAAAAAACATAATAAATAATAATAATAATAATAATAATAATAATGATGATGATGTTTTTAGGCCGGGCGTGATGGCTCATACCTGCAATCCCAGCACTTTGGGAGGCCGAGGTGGGTGGATCACTTGAGGTCAGGCGTTCCAGACCAGCCTGGCCAAGGTGGTGAAACCCCGTCTCTACTAAAAATACAAAAATTAGCTGGGCATTGTGGTGGGCACCTGTAATCCCAGCTACTTGGGAAGCTGAGGCAGGAGAATCACTTGAACGTGGGAGGCAGAGGTTGTAGTCAGCTGAGACTGCGCCACTGCACTACAGCCTGGGCAACAGAGCAAGACTCCATTTCAAAAAAAAAAAATAGCTGGGCTTGGTGGTACAAACTTGGCGGCACCAAGCTACTTGGGAGGCTGAGAAATGAGAATCGCTTGAGGCCGTGGTAGGAGAATCACTTGAG
>NW_012116710.1:3671595-3686069 GCF_000951035.1 Colobus angolensis palliatus
TTATTACACTCAAATCAGCACTCATATTCTTTAACGGTGACCTACAAGACCTTTCATGATGGCCTGGCCCGTTACCTAACAAACAGGACCTCCCCTGACCACCCTGGTTCAAGTGTATCCTGCCCTTCTCCATCATCTTCTCTTTACTCAGCTTTACGGTTTTCATAATAATTCATCACCATTTGAAATAATATTAGGTATTTGCCTGCTCAATGATTATTGTCTGCCTATACCACTAGGCAGTATGCTCCAAGAAGCTAAGTTCAGTTCACCCTTATAAGCCCCACTGCCTTTAAGTATCTAGCATTTGGCAAGCTCTTAAGAGATATTTGCTGAATGAGTAACATATGGTATCTGGGCTATCTGGGAAGTGGTGAGTTCTCACAAAAGTTATCAGTGCAGTCATTTATGAACCACATTATGCCAAAAGACTATACTCAGGACTAGAACACTGACAACTGTGGAAAAACTATAGAATCTGCATGGAGTAATTGTTGACTGGCAGTCAGCTAAGGAGCAGCCAGGATAATGGTTGGCTGGCAGTCAAAGTCATGTAACAGTTCGTCAAACAAATCCCAAACAGACCAGCTGATAATAATACCCAATTAAAGCTACTATAGAATTCTACGTCAGAGGTATTTCCAAAGTTTGATTTACTACTATTGTTTGGCATTTCCCTTCATAGATGTTTTATATTACAAATAAAACCAAACACATTCTTGTTCATCTGTTCTGTCACAGTAAATGGTAAATATTTCCTACCTACTCACACAACCGATTTGTCCTAAACATACACTGCTGAAAATAAAAGGGACTTTTACACTACAGGGCTCCTACTCAAGAAATGTAAAAATGGGCCGGGCATGGTGGCTCATGCCTGTAATCCCAACACTTTGGGAGGCTGAGATGGGCAGATCACCTGAGGTCAGGAGTTCGAGACCAGCCTGGCCAACACAGCCTAAAAATACAAAAAAAAAAAAAAAAGAAGAAATGTAAACATGTGTTTTTAAACATATTTCTACATAAGGTCATGTAGAATGCAAAAGAATGTACAGAAACATGATGGATTACGTTTATTGATTTGTGTATGTTGAACCAGCCTTGCAGGGATGCAACATACGCAAATCAACAAACGTAATCCATCATATAAACAGAACCAAAGACAAAAACCACATGATTATCTCAACAGATGCAGAAAAGGACTTTGACAAAATTCAACAGCTCTTCATGCTAAAAACTCCCAATAAACTAGGTATTGATGGGACGTATCTCAAAATAATAAGAGCTATTTATGACAAATCCACAGCCATTCATACTGAATGGGCAAAAACTGGAAGCATTCCCTTTGAAAACTAGCACAAAACAGGGATGCCCTCTCTCACCACTCCTATTCAACATAGTGTTGGAAGTTCTGGCCAGGGCAATCATGCAAGAGAAAGAAATAAAGGGTATTCAATTAGGAAAAGAGGAAGTCAAATTGCCCCCGTTTGCAGATGACATGATTGTATATTTAGAAAACCCCACTGTCTCAGCCCAAAACCTCCTTAAGGTGATAAGCAACCTCAGGGTACAAAATCAATGTGCAAAAATCACAAGCATTCCTATACACCAATAACAAACAGAGAGCCAAATCATGAGTGAACTCCCATTCACAATTGCTTCAAAGAGAATAAAATACCTAGGAATCCAACTTACAAGGACATGAAGGACCTCTTCAAGGAGAACTACAAACCACTGCTCAACGAAATAAAAGAGGACACAAACAAATGGAAGAACATTCCATGCTCATGGATAGGAAGAATCAATATTGTGAAAATGGCCATACTGCCCAAAATAGTTTATAGATTCAATGTCATCCCCATCGAGCTACCAAAGACTTTCTTCACAGAATTGGAAAAAACTACTTCAAAGTTCATATGGAACCAAAAAAGAGCCCGCATTGCCACAAGACAAAAGAACAAAGCTGGAGGCATCATGCTACCCGACTTCAAACTATACTACAAGGCTATAGTAACCAAAACAGCACGGTACTGGTACCAAAACAGAGATATAGACCAATGGAACAGAACAGAACCCCCAGAAATAATACCACACATCTACACCATCTGATCTTTGACAAACTTGACAAAAACAAAAAAATGGGGAAAGGATTCCTTATTTAATAAATGGTGCTGGGAAAACTGGCTAGCCATACGCAGAAATCTGAAACTGGATCCCTTCCTTACATCTTATACAAAAATTAATTCAAGAGGGATTAAAGACTTAAATGTTAGACCTAAAACCATAAAAACCCTAGAAGAAAAACCTAGGCAATACCATTCAGGACATAGGCATGGACAAGGACTTCATGACTAAAACACCAAAATTGACAAATGGTATCTAATTAAACTAAAGAGCTTCTGCACAGCAAAAGAAACGACCACCGGAGTGAACAGGCAACCTACAGAATGGGAGAAAATTTTTGCAATCTACCCATCTGACAAAGGGCTAATATCCAGAATCTACAAAGAACTTAAACAAATTTACAAGAAAAAAAAATCAAGCAACTCCATCAAAAAGTGGGCAAAGGATATGAACACTTCTCAAAAGAAGACATTTAGGCAGTCAACAGACACATGAAAAAATGCTCATCATCACTGGCCATCAGAGAAATGCAAATCAAAACCACAATGAGATACCATCTCACACCAGTTAGAATGGCGATCATTAAAAAGTCAGGAAATAACAGGTGCTGGAGAGGATGCAGAGAAACAGAAACACTTTTACACTGCTGGTGGAACTGTAAACTAGTTCAACCATTGTGGAAGACAGTGTGGCGATTCCTCAAGGATCTAGAACTAGAAATACCATTTGACCCAGCCATCCCGCTACTGGGCATATACCCAAAGGATTATAAATCATGCTGCTATAAAGACACATGCACACGTATGTTTACTGCAGCACTATTCACAATAGCAAAGACTTTGAACCAACCCAAATGTCCATCAAAGATAGACTGGATTAAGAAAATGTGGCACATATACAACATGGAATACTATGCGGCCATAAAAAAAGGATGAGTTCATGTCCTTTGTAGGGACATGGATGAAGCTGGAAACCATCATTCTGAGCAAACTATCGCAAGGACAGAAAACCAAACACCGCATGTTCTCACTCATAGGTGGGAATTGAACAATGAGAACACTTGGACACAGGGTGGGGAACACCACACACCGGGGCCTGTCGTGGGGTGGGGGGAGGAGATATACTTAATGTAAATGATGAGTTAACGGGTGCAGCACACCAACATGGCACATGTATACATACATAACAAACCTGCACGTTGTGCACATGTACCCTAGAACTTAAAATATAATAATAATAATAACAATAACAAGAATGTACAGGAACAAAAAGATTTCAGATATGGAGAAAAAAATAGTTCCACTTACAGGAAATATAACAATTTCAAAATATTTGGAGGCCATGTCCCCAAACAAAAATGCTTTTTTTTTTTGGAAACAGGGACTTGCTCTGTCACCCGGGCTGGAGTGTAGGGCTGCGATCTCAGCTTACTACAACCTCTGTCTCCCGGGTTCAAGAGATCCTCCCACCTCAGCCTCCCAAACAGCTGGGAACATGGGCACGTGCCACCACATCCGGCTACTTTTTGCATTTTTCATAGAGACAAGGTTTCACCATGTTGCACAAGTTGGTCTTGAACTCCTGAGCTCAAGTGAGCTACCTGCTTTGGCCTCCTAAAGTGCTGGGATTACACATGTGAACCACCGTACCCAGCCCCAAAAATGTGTTCTTAAGCATAACTATGTAATGCTAGTTGTAGTTTAGATTCTAAACCTGGTGTGGTGGCTCACGCCTGTAATCCCAGCACTTTGGGAGGCTGAGGCAGGCGGATCATCTGAGGTCAGGAGTTCAAGACCAGTCAGGCCAACATTGTGAAACCCTGTCTCTACTAAAAATACAAAAAAATTAGCTGGGCATGGTGGCAGGTGCCTGTAATTTCAGCTACTCGGGAGGCTGAGGCAGGAGAATTGCTGGAACCCAGGAGGCAGAGGTTGCAGTGAGCCCAGATCACGCCATTGCACTCCAGCCTGGGCAACAAGAGCAAAACCCTGCCTCAAAAGAATTGATGTAGGCCGGATGCAGTGGCTCACGTCTGTAATCTCAGCACTTTGGAGGCTGAAGCAGGTGGATCATGAGGTCAGGCGATCAAGACCACCCTGGCTAACGTGGTGAAACCCCATCTCTACTAAAAAAAAAAACTAGCCAGGTGTGGTGGCAGGCGCCTGTAATCCCAGCTCGTCGGGAGGCTGAGGCAGGAGAATGGCTTGGACCGGGGAGGCAGAGCTTGCAGTGAGCTGAGATCGGGCCACTGTATTCCAGCCTGGGTGACAGAGCGAGACTCGTCTCAGTGAAAATAATAATAATAATAATTAATTAACTTAAAAAATAGTAAGATAAATAATACTTCTCCCATTTCAGTAAAAGGATGAAGCCAATTTCTCAATGAATAAAAACAAGAGATTGTTGAACGTCAAGTTTTATAGGCAGCCCGGGCAACATAGGGAGACACCAGGTATGGTGGCATGGGCCTGTGATCCCAGTTATTGGGGTGGGGCCACGGGGTGGGAGGCTGAGGTGAGAGGATGGCTTAACTGGGAAGCTGAGGCTGCAGAGAGCCATGATCATGCCACTGAACTCTAGCCTGGGTGATACAGCAAGACTCAGAAAAAAAAAAAGTCAAGAATGCATTCTTGAAGAATTCCACCAACAAAATGCACCAAATATAGCCAAGAGTTTTCTGCTATATGCCAAGTGGAAAGCTATGAAGAAAGAGAAGAACAGAAGCAGGAGGACATTGATTTTCATCTCCTATTCTTTCAAGAAGTAAGATTCATTGGCCGGTCGCGGTGGCTAAAGCCTGTAATCCCAGCACTTTGGGAGGCCGAGACGGGCGGATCACGAGGTCAGGAGATCGAGACCATCCTGGCTAACACAGTGAAACCCCATCTCTACTAAAAAATACAAAAAACTAGCTGGGCGAGGTGGCGGGCACCTGTAGTCCCAGCTACTCCGGAGGCTGAGGCAGGAGAATGGCGGGAACCCGGGAGGCGGAGCTTGCAGTGAGCTGAGATCCGACCACTGCACTCCAGCCTGGGTGACAGAGCGAGACTCTGTCTCAAAAAAAAAAAAAAAAAAGATTCATTATCTTGTAAAAAGTCTAAACACTGGTAAGGCAAGACACAAGTCCGACCCATAATACTGCACTTCTGTCCTCAGGCAACAAATCAAATGACAGATAAAAGCACAACATCCACCACTCAATCCCCAGGCTTCAGCAGAGAACTCACAAACATTCTGCTGGCTAAAGCAAAAAGGTGTACTGTATTTCTAGACAGCCTGCAGAGTTCTGAGCACTATTTCCATAATCTTCATATCTCAATCTACACAAAGCACCATGGGGCTTATAAACAGATTATATAGCAGGCAGGAACACTCTTGGGATGCTGAGGCAGAAGAATCGCTTGAACCCGGGAAGCGGAAGTTAAAGTGAGCTGAGATCGCACCATTGCACTCCAGCCTGGGCAACAAGAGCAAAACTGTCTCAAAAATAAAAAGAAAAAAGAAATCCAGTTTACCTCCTTGTGGAATTCCTAATAAACTGCTGAGAAGTGATCTTACACAGGAATCTTATATCATTTATTCTGATGCTCATAACCCAGAAGAATACAGGGTTGTGATAAAGGCATTTTCAACTCCACATAGTCATTTCAGCCTCCTCACCCTGTAGTCCACCCCTAGAAATAATTTCAGTGCACTGTTGCATTCAGAGGCATTTCTAAAAATGAATAAATAGTACCAGATTAATAAACTGTAAATTAGCAAACTTTCAAAAACCCTGCAAAAGTTTTGCTGTTTTTTTTCAGTTTATCATATCTTGTAAAAAAGAAGAAAGCACAACTATGTTCAAGGTGCAAGATTATTAGGGAGCAGCATACATACAAAGTACAACGAAGTAGCTTCGAGACAAGTCAAATCTGGAAAGACTACAATTATTAAAAAGTTACTACCTGTACTTAGGGTATCATTTTAAGAGATTTGAATCCTAATATTTTAAGGTACCTCTGTCACATTAAAGCTAAATCTGAGGCATAAATGTTTGAGTGAAAACGTTATTTTATCAATGTCTGGAGAAGTAAACCATACTAGAACACCTACGTAAGTTTTCTAATGGATTGTACTGCCATAACTACTCTCCCGAAAAATGAGATTAGATTCTGACTAATGCAGCAAGCTTCTCAGCAGTTAAGTGTACAAGAACTACAAGTCTTAAAACTTCTGTCCAAAAGAGAGTCAAGGAGCAGCTCGAAAAACTTAGGGTTAAGGATGACTTTGTTTTGCCCCATCCCTTGGCTCTATGCTTTTGCTTATTAGCAAGGCCAAGCAGTCAAATCTTCCTATTGCCCTTTCTGAGTAGGGAAACACCCACATGTAATAAACAATGTAAATACTTCAGGCATGGACATTTTAAAGTTTTCTCCAAAAATGTCTTAGCAAATCAATCATTATAAGGCACTTTGAAAAAAATCTCATTTTTGAGTTTTTCCTCAAATACTATATTTCACTTAAAAATATTAAGGTGGCCGGGCACGGTGGCTTATGGCTGTAATCCCAGCACTTTGGGAGGCCAAGGTGGGTGCATCACAAGGTCAGGAGATACAGACCATCCTGGCCAACATGATGAAACCTTGTCTCTATTAAAAATACAAAATATTAGCTGGGCATGGTGGCACGTGCCTGTAATCCCAGCTACTCAGGAGGCTGAGGCAGGAGAATTGCTTGAACCAGGGAGTTGGAGGTTGCAGTGAGCCAAGATCGCACCAATGCACTCCAGCCTGGTGACAGAGCAAGACTCAGTCTGAAAAAAAAAAAAAAAAATTAAAGTGGCAGGACAAAAATATCTAAGGTAGCCAGCCTTCTGGTGTTAAACAAGGTTTTAAGAAATTCTTAGATCTACCTAAAACCTAACTTCTGAGAACCCAGCAATGCTTTTTGTGTAGTTCCAACTCAAGAAATTTACTTAGTCAAGAGAACTTACAATTTAATTTAGCACAGCTCTACAATTTATTCAGCTCTCCTCACCATTATCTCATAGAACTGTTAGAATTAAACAGGCTGAAGCAGATATTATTCATACTACCCCTTTTTATGATGAAGAAAAAAAGTAAAGTTCAAAAGGTTTAGTGACAATTTAAGACAAGCAAAATTAAAAATTCAGATACTCAGACTTTACAGTTCTTTCCATTACAATACTGATTTAAATGGTACATTAGGATTTGGAAATTTTATTGTTTAATGATGTTACTATTATACTACCTCTAAAAATTTTTGTTTGTTTTTCACAGTTGATCTGTACTTTGAAACCTAGGACTTAATTTTTTGGAATACAGTAATGTAGTGGTTAAGAGCTTTAGGCATTGAACTCAGAAAAACCTAGGCTGAAGTTTAAACCCTATCTAGAAGAGTTCCTAATTATTGTACTGTACTGTATTTATTCATTTTTTTTGTAGAGGCGGGGCCAGGCGGGAGGGTGTCTCACTATGTTGCCCAGGCAAGTCTTGAACTCTCGGCCTCAAGCAGCCTCTCACCTCAGCCTCCCAAAGAGCTGGGATAAAAAGGCGTCAGCCACTGCGCCTGGCTATTATATGACTTTTAAATAAATACTGTTTGTAAATAATGCATCAGACCTCTGTGTGGAGGAAAGAAAGACTGTATATAACATGTCTTATATATTACAAGCAATTAAAATTTTTCTTCATATTTAAGAGATTTTAACTTCACTTCTAAACAACAAAAGATTTAGCTTAAATTCATTAGTGCAGTCATATTCTTAATGCTTTTTAATACCTTTTCCTTTCTTTCTTTTTACTCAAATAATATATTAATAGATGGTGTATCAAAAATCGAATCTTTGTTTTTTAGAGATGGAGTCTCCCTTTGTCACCTAGCTGGAAGTGCAGTAGCTTCATCATAGCTCACTGTAGCCTCGAACTCCTGGGCTCAAGTAATCCTCCCACCTCAGCCTCCTGAGTAGCTGGAAAAAAATAATCTTTCATTCATGAAGCTAACATTATAATCTACAGCAAATGGATAAAGAATTAAGACAGGTAGAAATATAATAACGATATTACCCGTTTAAGTCTTTTTTTTTTTGAGATGGAGTCTTGCTCTGTCACTCAGGCTGGAGTGCAGTGGCACGATCTTGGCTCACTGCAACCTCCACCTCCGGGTTCAAGCAATTCTCCTGCCTCATCCTTCTGAATGGCTGGGACTACAGGTGTGCAGCACCAATGCCCTGCTGATTTTTGCATTTGTCTTTTGTATTACTTTTTTTCTCCAGACAGAGTCTCACACTGTTACCAGGCTGGAGTACAATGACGCGATCTCGGCTCACTGCAACCTTCACCTCCCAGGTTCACACGATTCTCCTGCCTCAGCCTCCCGAGTAGTTAGGATTACAGGTGCACACCACCACACCCAGCTAATTATTTTTAGTAGAGACCAGTTTCACTATGTTGCCCAGACTGGTCTCAAACTCCTGACCTCGTGATCCACCTGCCTCAGCCCCTAAAAATGCTGGGATTACAGGCGTTAGCCACCGCGTCCGGCCTAATTTTTGTATTTTCAGTAGAGACAAGGTTTCACCGTGTCAGCCAGGCTGGTCTCAAACTCCTGACCTCAAATGATTCACCCACCTTGGCCTCCCAAAGTGCTGGGATTACAGGAGTGAGCCATCGCGTCTAGTTTTTAAAGTCATTTTTTAAATCTTCATTCCCAAAATATTCTCCCCAAAGTTGGTAATAAATAGATAAAATAAATTCTCCATGTAATTAGAAGACTGCTCAACTACAAATCATGACATTAATTGTGAATGTTAGGCAATACAAAGGAATTCCTACACATCAAAATAACCCAAGCAATGCCCTAGAGTGAAAATTCTGTTGTAGTATTATCTGGCTGCCCTGAGTTTCCCCGTGGTTTGAAAGCAGAGGGAAGAGGAGGAACTGGTAGCAAGAGCTTACAAAGTCTGTATTTGGCATAACCACCTGAACACATTAAGGTGCCCTTTGTTGTTGTTGTTGTTGTCGTTGTTTTGAGATCGAGTTTTCCTCTTGTTGCCCAGGCTGGAGTGCGATGGCATGATCTTCGCTCACTGCAACCTGCGCCGCCCAGGTTCAAGCGATTCTCCTGCCTCAGCCTCCTGAGTAGCTGGGATTACAGGCACGTGCCACCATGCCCAGCTAATATTTTGTATTTTTAATAGAGATGGGGTTTCATCATGTTGGCCAGGCTGGTCTCAAACTCCTGACCTCAGGAGATTCACCCGCCTCAGCCTCCCAAAGCACTGGGATTACAGGTGTGAGCCATTGCGCCCGGTCAGTTGCCTGTATTTTTTTTTTTTATTTTTCTGAGACGGAGTCTTGCTCTGTTGCCCAGACTGGAGTGCAGTGGCGCAATCTCAGCTCACTGCAAGCTCCACTTCCCGGGTTCACGCCATTCTCCTGCCTCAGCCTCCTGTGTAGCTGGGACTACAGGCACCCGCACTGCACCCGGCTAATTTTTTTTTTCTATTTTTTAGTAGAGACAGGGTTTCACCATGGTCTCGATCTCCTGACCTCGTGATCCGCCTGCCTCGACCTCCCAAAGTGCTGGGATTACAGATGTGAGCCACCGCGCCCCGCCGGCAGTTGCCTGTATTTTTTTTTTTTTTTTTTTTAAAAAAAGTCTTGTTTTGTCGCCCAGGCTGGAGTGCAGTGGCGCGATCTTAGCTCACTGCAACCTCCACCTCCTGGGTTCAAGCGATTCTCCTGCCTCAGCCTCCTGAGTAGCTGGGACTACAGGCGCCTGCCACCATGCCTGGCTAATTTTTTGTATTTTTAGTAGAGACAGGGTTTCACCATATTAGCCAGGATGGTCTCAATCTCCTGACCTCGTGATCTGCCCGCCTCAGTCTTCCAAAGTGCTGGGATTATAGGTGTGAGCCACCACGCCCGGCAGATGCCTATATTTTTAAACAGCATTTTCCTTACTGACATCTGAAGCTTAAGATTTACCTGTGTTTCTTTCTCCCTACTTGACACATTTCTTAGTATGTGAGGATTAATATATGGGAAGCACACAGTTTTACACCTGAGATGGTAAATGTTACTTATTATTGTTTGTTAAATAAGCAACAATTATATGATTGAAATAGATCAGAAATTGATTAGAAAATGATGTTCTAGTGCCAGGCACGGTGGCTCACGCCTGTAATTCCAGCACTTTGGGAGGCCAAGGCAGGCAGATCACTTGGCCTGGCCAACATGGTGAAACCCCGTCTCTACTGAAAATACAAAAATTAGCAAGGTGTAGTGGCAGGTGCCTGTAATCCCAGCTACTCTCAAGGCTGAGCCAGGGAGAATCACTTGAACATGGAAGGCAGAGATTACAGTGAGCCAAGATTGCATCATTGTACTATAGCCTGGGTGGCAAGAGAAAAACTCCATCTTAAGAAAAAAAAAAAAAAAGGTGTTCTATTGATTACAACAATCAGGAACTCTGGCTGGGTGCAATGGCTTAATCCCAACACTTTCGGAGGCCAAGGCATGAGGACCGCTTGAGCCCAGGAGTTCAAGACCAGCCCCCTGGGCAACATAGTGAGACCTTCACTCTACAAAAAATTAACTAACTAAATAAAACACAATAATTAGAAACTCTTCTAGATAGCTCTCAAACCTCCAGCCTGAATTTTTCTGAGTTCAATGCCTAAAGCTCTTAATCACTGTATTCCAAAAATTAAATCCCAGGTTCCAAAGCACAGGACACCTGTGAAAAACCTATGTTTAACTCTCACATTACTTAGGGAAATCTGTATTTCCCCATATTAACAATACATGACCTTATTCATTTACTCTTTGTAAATTGTCTCCAGATTCTCAGGGATCCTCTGTAGACCCTATGTGGGACAATTCTAGATATTTTACCCATTAGTCTATAATTTAGAACCTTGTAAATGACATAAATACAGTCCTAAATCACCACATTAACCAACGCAACTTTTTGGAAAATCTTTCTCTCTCTACCTGCACTTATCATTGCCTCAAAAAGTTTCTTATTTCTCTAAGAAAGGAGACAGAAGGCAAGATTTAATATCAGGCCAGTGCAGTGGCTCACACTTGTAATCCCAGGACTTTGGAAGGTCCAAGTGAGTGGATCACTTGAGGCCAAGAGTTCGAGATCAGCCTGAGCAACATGGTGAATCTTCACCTCTACTAAAAACACAAAAATTAGCAGGGCGTGGTGGCACGAGCCTGTAATCCGAGCTACTTGGGAGGCTGAGGCAGAAGAATCACTTGAATCCGGGAGGCAGACGTTGCAGTGAGCCAAGATCATGCCACCGCACTCCAGCCTGGGTGACAGAATATCAAATACAAAGAAAATACACCAAATACTATGTATAACTTAAAGCTGCTTAATGCTTAAAAGAAATATAAAATATCCTGTTTCATTGTTCTTAAAGTAAAGGTAGTTCTATTAATTATATACAACATTTTATTTGAAGTGAATGCCAGTTTACATTTTTATTTATTTATTTATTTATTTATTTTGAGATGGAGTCTCGCTCTGTCACCCAGGCTGAGTGCATTGGCATGATCTCGGCTCACTGCAACCTCCGCCTCTGGGGTTCAAGTGATTCTCTTGCCTTAGCCTCCTGAGTAGCTGGGATTACAGGCTACCACCACCACGCCCAGCTAATTTTTTTGTATTTTTAGTAGACAGGGTTTCACCATGTTGGCCAGGCTAGTTTCGAACTTCTGACCTCAGGTGATCCACCACCTTGGCCTCCCAAAGTGTTAGGATTACAGGTACCAGCCACAGCACCCTGCCTCAGCTTATATTTTAATCATTTAACTAAAATATTCTAACACTATAAGTATCTTTCTGATAAAGCAAAAGATTAGAAAATAGATTGGGAATATTGAGGAGAAATAGCAATGAAATAAACTAGGCTGGGCATAGTGGCTCACTGTAATCCCAACACTTTGGGAGGCCGAGGCAGAAGAATGGTTTAAGCTCAAGAGTTTGAAACCAGTCTGGGCAACATAGTGAGATCTCTATCTCTACAAAAAATTAAAACCCAGCCAGGCATAGTGGCAGGCACCTGTGGTTTCTGCTACTTGGGAGGCTGAGGTGGGAGGGTTGCTTGAGCCCAGGAGGTCAAGGCTGCAGTGAACTATAATCTCACTACTGCAGTCCAGCCCTGGAGACTTGAGACTCTGTCTCAAAAAAAAAATTTCTGGCCAGGCATAGTGGCTCACGCCTATAATCCCAACACTTTGGGAGGCCAAAGTGGGTGGATCACAAGGTCAGGAGATCAAGACCATCCCGGCTAACACAGTGAAACTCCTTCTTTACTAAAAATACAAAAGATTAGCTGGGCGTGATAGCATGCACCTGTAGTCCCAGCTACTCGGGAGGCTGAGGCAGGAGAATCGTCTGAACCTGGGAGGTGGAGGTTGCAGTGAGCTGAGATCACACCACTGCACTCCAGCCAGGTGACAAAGTGAGAATCCATTAAAAAAAAAAAGAAGAAAAAAAAAAAACCTTTCTACAGTGAAGATAGAGTCATAATTACCCTAGATAATACTCTTAATCTTCCATTAAATACATGGCCTGTATTTAGGGTATTTACTCCATCTCTCTATCCACTTGGTTTCTTCCTTTTTATTTATTCATTTTTTTTTTTTATTTTGAGACAGTCTCGCTCTCCCAGGCTGGAGTGCAGTGGCGCAATCTCCGCTCACTACAAGCTCTGTCTCCCGGGTTCATGCCATTCTCCTGCCTCAGCCTCCTGAGCAGCTGGGACTACAGGCACCCACCACCATGTCTGGCCAATCTTTTATATTTTTAGTAGAGACAGGGTTTCGTCATGTTAGCCAGATGGTCTTGAGCTCCTGACCTCGTGATCTGCCCACCTTGGCCTCCTAGCATTTTGTTCTTAAAAAAAAAAATTCAGGCCAGGCATGGTGGCTCACCCCTGTAATCTCAGCACTTTGAGAGGTTGAGGCAAGCGTACTGCTTGAGCCTAGGAGCTTGAGATCAGCCTGGACAACACGGAGAAACCCCATCTCTACAAAAAATCAGCCACGCATGGTGTAGCACATGTGTAGTCCCAGCTACTTAGCTCAGGAGGCTGCAGTGGGAGGATCACCTGAGCCCAGGGAGGTCCAGGTTGCAGTGAGCCATGATTGTGCCACTGCATTCCAGCCTGAGCAACAGAGTAAGACCCTGTCTTAAACAAAGAAAACAAATAAATTTCAAGTGGTCACAACACTGGAAAAAAATAACTTTCACACACAAAAAGTTTCTGCTAAACAAATATGCTCAAATGCTAGTTTCCTAACCAGTCCAAAAGGGCACTCTCATGCACAGCAAGGTGATGTGTATGTGTCAATATTTTGAGTTTCCTCACTCCTCTTTCTCAATTTCTGACCACAAACTGGTAACTTCATCAGATGACAGCCCAGAATAAACACACATGAAGAAATAAGCCACTCTACTCTTCTAAAAGTTAGCAGGGGCTGTATACGTTTATAAAACAGACTCCAGCATTTTAAAAGTGTAACTTTAAAAATATAAGTTTAAAATGAGCTAGTTCAAAAACAATTATGCTAAAACAATCAGTTCCACAAATCATACCTGGAGCCAACTTTATTTTTAACTCTCACCACAAATGAGCTTTGAAGTGGTTTTCATTTTAAATCACTTTGTCTGGACTCTTTTTTAACCTGAGTTTTTCTTTTCCCCTTCAAATCAATCATTGTTTTCTTCATCTAGTCAGCAACTGCTGATTTTTAAAATAAACAGACCTGTATTCAAAGTACACCATTAACACAAGTACCATAACACACAATGTACAAATAAAATACGGTTTAGGAATGATTATTCAGATGGCCAAGTAACAGTGGAGTTAAAAAAAAAAAAAGCTACATAATGAAGTAGGAAGGAAGGGAGAAAAAATCACCTGGAAACACTAACAATTTCAACACTAATTTCTCTTTCACACTAAAGGCATTAATTTTCATAGTAAATCTTGCATATTCAACAAGTAGTTAAAAAAAATTAGCCCTCCTCAAAGATAAGGACACAGAATATAAGTGAATCATTCATTCTATACACTGGCATCACTCATTTGGGCAGAGATGTGTCCTCAAGAGAAGAGGTATTCCCCCATGTTTACATCTTACCAAAGCAATTTCAAGAAGTAACCATCTATATTAGCCGGATGTGGTGGTGCACACCTTTAATTCCAGCTACTTGGGAGGCTGAGGCAGGAGAATCGCTCGAACCCAGGAGGCAGAGGTTGCAGTGAGCCGAGATCACACCATTGCACTCCAGCCTGGGCAATAAGAGCAAAACTCAGTTTCAAAAAA
>NW_012116710.1:3687189-3688905 GCF_000951035.1 Colobus angolensis palliatus
CAGGTGTGGTGATGGGCACCTGTAATCCCAGCTACTCGGGAGGCTGAGGCAGGAGAACTGCGTGAATCCAGGAGGTGGAGGTTGCAGTGAGCCAAGATCACGCCACTGTACTCCAGCCTGGGCGACAGTGCGAGACTCTGTCTCAAGAAAAATTAGTTGGGCATGGTAGTTTTGCCTACAGTCCTAGCTACTCAGGAGGCTGAGACAGAAGGATTGCTTGAGTCCAGGAGGTCGAAGCTGCAGTGAGCCGTGACTGCACCACTGCACTCTAGCCGGGGTGAAAAAATGAAACCCATCTCAAAAAAGAAAATATAACCTACATAATTATATACCAAAGCATTGAAGAACTACATGTATTTCCTATATCTTGTTATAATCCATCATCTAGTATAGGACATTGCACAAAATTAGGTATTCAAATATCTGCTGAATATTAATGGAGAAAAGTTAACAATTACAATATTTATCCTAACCCTTTTTCATGAATACCGAATCACTATCACATAAATCTAAAGAACCAGAATGCCTCTCTATAGACTGTAACCCATCATAGAATGAAAGGAAAATAAAAATAAAGAGCACCATTCATTCAACAATTTCTAAGAATCTGCTTTCAACTGTTAGCTGCTTTGAGGAATATAAAGTTCAGGAAGACATGGTCCTTGCATTCCAGAACCCCTTAAAGTAGAAGTAAAAACCACCACCGTTTAACAAAAATTGAGTATGTGCTAGGCACTGGGCTAAGAGCTTTCAGGAAGACAAGTAGGCCTACAACAAAATATTAAATTAAGGGTAGGGAGGATTCTTAAGAAAAGTACTATAAGAATCTGAAATGTGGAAAGGTCACTTCTAGCTTGAGTGGAAGAAGAGGTAGACAAGGATATTTCATTGTGTATTTGAGCGTAAAGGGGTAGTATTTCAACAGACTAACACAGAGGTAAAACAAAAACTAAAGTGTGCCCAGGGAATAAGTACAGACAAGCAGGTAAAGAAATGAGCCTGATGAAGGATACAGCCTTTCTTATT
The DNA here is from genome assembly GCF_000951035.1 of Colobus angolensis palliatus. Taxonomy (NCBI): domain Eukaryota; kingdom Metazoa; phylum Chordata; class Mammalia; order Primates; family Cercopithecidae; genus Colobus; species Colobus angolensis. The sequence continues at coordinate 3,688,216 of NW_012116710.1, forward strand.
ATATAACTTCATTTCCTTTTATTTTAAATCTTTACATTTAATGTCTTTAACAAATGCACTCATTATAAATAGCAAGCCCTTCCGCTTCTAAAATGTTTACCCTGCTTTGTTTTTTATTTCTATAGCACTTAAACATTACATAAATTAGAGGGGGTCTTTTAACCCCTTCTTGGGATCTTTCCCTTCCTTTCCCCAATAACCAATTATTCTTCAGTGTTTTCCTACATGCTTATAATCTCATACCAATATATATAGCTTTTTTGCAATAATCTCTTTTCCAATATACTGATTTTTTAAGATACACGAATTGGGTTGGGTGTGGTGGCTCACACCAGTAATCACAGCACTTTGGGAGGCCGAGGCGGGTGGATCACCTGAGGTCAGGAGTTTGAGACCAGCCTGGCCAAAATGGTGAAACCCTGTCTCTACTAAAAATCCAAAAACAAAGTAGCCAGGCGTGGTGGCTCAGCCTGTAGTCCCGGCTACGCAGGAGGCTGAGGCACAAGAATTGCTGGAACCCGGGAGGCAGAGGTTGCAGTGAGCTGAGATCGCACCACTGCACCCTAGCCTGGGCAATAGAGCGAGACTTGGTCTCAAAAAAAAAAAAAAAAAAAAAAATTAAAGTGGCAGGACAAAAATATCTAAGGTAGCCAGCCTTCTGGTGTTAAACAAGGTTTTAAGAAATTCTTA
>NW_012116710.1:3690437-3703579 GCF_000951035.1 Colobus angolensis palliatus
GGAGACAGAGGTTGCAGTGAGTCAAGATCACGTCACTGCACTCCAGCCTGGGCGACAGAGCTAGACTCGGTCTCAAAAAAAAAAAAAAAAAAAAAAAATCAAAACTTATGCATACACTTACAGACCATACAACACCATTTGCACAGACACACATTCGCAGTTGAGAGAAATGTAAACAAATGTTAAGATGCAGTATATTAAATAACTGCAGCCAGGTGCAGTGGCTCACATCTGTAATCCCAGCACTTGGGGAGGCAAAGGCGGGTGGATCACTGGAGGTCAGGAGGTCGAGATCAGCCTGTCCAACATGGTGAAACCCTGTCTCTACTAAAAATACAAAAAATTAGCCAGGTGTGTGCAGCTACTCGGGAGACTGAGGCAGGAGAATCACTTAAACCCAGGAGGTAGAGGTTGCAGCGAGTACAGTGAGCCAAGATTAAGCCACTGCATTCCAGCCTGGGCAACAGAGTGAGACTCCATCTCAAAAATAAATAATTAAATAAATAAATAACTGCATAAAACTAACTGATGTTGGCTGGGTGAGATAGCTCATGCCTATAATCCTAGCATTTTGGGAAGCTGACGGAGGTCGACTGCTCGAGGCCAGGAGTTTGAGACCACCCTGGGCAACAGGGTAAAACCCCATCTCTACTAAAAATACAAAAATTAGCTGGGTTTAGTGGCACAAGCCTGTAATCCTAGTTACTTGGGAGGCTGAGGCAGGAGAATCGCTTGAACCTGGGAGGCGGAGGTTGCAGTGAGCTGAGATCTTGTCACTGCACTCCAGCCTGGGTGACAGAGTGAGACCTTGCCTCAAAACAAAACAAACCTGTTGTACACACTATATTACTACAGTAATTTCATAGCCACCTCTTCTTACTATTGCAGTGAACTCAAGTGTTACCAAGTTGCAAGTATCCACTTAAAAGGCCTTGTGTCCCTGTGAGCAGTTGGTCTCTCCAGTAAATTTCCTATTGCAGTAAAAAGTGGTATTTCTTGGCTAGGCACATTGGCTCATTCCTGTAATCCCAGCACTTTGGGAGGCCGAGTTGGTGGATCACTTGAGGTCAGGAGTTCGAGACCAGCGTGGCCAACATGATGAAACCCTGTCTCTACTAAAAATATAAACATTAGCCAGTCGTGGTAGTGAGCACCTGCAATCCCAACTACTAGAGAGGCTGAGGCAGGAGAATCGCTTGAACCCAGGAGACAGAGGAGAGCTGAGATCACGCCACTGCACTCCAGCCTGGGCGACAGACCCAGACTATGTCTCAAAAAAAAAAAAAAAAAAGTGGTCTCTCATAGGTCTTCTGTATTTGTCATCACGTACAGTACAATACCATAAACTCTGAATAACACCATGGGTCCCATATGAAATGTCACTAGTGATGCTGGAAGCACTCCCAAGAAGCAAAGAAAAATCATGACATTATAATAAAAAGTTGAACTGCTTGACTTATACAGTAGATACACGTCAGCAGCTGCGATTGCCGGCCATTTCAGACAGACTATTCATCTTTTATTTTTATTTTTTTTTCCGAGAGATAGCATCTTGCTCTGTTGCCAAGGCTAGAGCACCATGGCACAATCATAGCTTATTGCAGCCTCCAACTCCTGGACTCAAGCAAGCCTCTCTCCTCAGCCTACCAAGTAGCTAGAACTACAGATGCATACCACATGTCTGACTAGTATTTTCGGTATTATTATTTTTACTATCTTAGAGATGGGGGGGTCTCACTATGTTGCCCAGGCTGGTTTCGAACTCCTGGGCTCAAGCAATCCTCCCTCTTTCGCCTCCCAAAGTGTTGGGATTACAGGCATGAGCCACAGAGGCTGGCCCTAAATACATTTTAGAATAAAAGAGTACGAGAGGCTGGGCACAGTGGCTCATGCTTATAATCCCAGCATTTTGGGAGGCCAAGACGGGAGGATTGCTTGAGCTCAGCAGTTCGACATCAGCCTGGGCAACATGGCAAAACCCCATCTCTACAAAATTACAAAAATTAGCTGAGTGTGGTAGCACACACCTGTAGTCCCAGCTACTCAAGAGGTTCAGGAGGGAAGATGGCTTGTGCCTGGGAGGTCAAGGCTACGGTGAGCGGAGATCACACTACTGCACTCCAACCTGGGCGACAGAGACTCTGTCACTCACAACACAAAGAAAGGGTATGAGTATAAAGTAACTACAACTATGTGTATCAATTTACAGAAAAACTTTATTTTTTTTTTTTTCTGCTTATTTTTCTTCTTACACCTCACAAGGATGAAAGAAAACAGTGTTCTTTTTAAAAAGATGTCATTAATTGTGTAATTAATTTATCTCTTTGAAGAACATTATACACAGGTTTAAGAGGGAGGAAAAACCTCATGAGATCCAAATATAGTCAAATCCAAAGGTTCTGTTTGGCCCACTAGATCTAAATAGCAATAAGAAGAAAAGGAGGGCCAGGCACAGTAGCTCATGCCTGTAATCCCAGTACTTTGGAAGGATAAAATGGGAGGATCAATTGACGCCAGGAGTTCAAGACTAACCTGGTAAACATAGTGAGACTCCCCCCATCTCTAAAATAGTAAAAATAATAATTTTTTAAAATGCAAAAAGAAAAGCCTACAACCACTTTACAGTCATTAGGATTGTTATTTTATTTATTTATTTTTGAGACGAAGTCTCACTCTCGTGGAGTGCAATGGTGCGATCTCAGCTCACTGCAACCTCTGCCTCCCAGGTTCAAGCGATTCTCCTGCCTGAGTCTCTCAAGTAGCTGGGATTACAGGCATGTGCCACCACGCCCGGCGAATTTTTTTTGTATTTTTAGTAGAGACGGGGTTTTACTATGTTGGCCAGGCTGGTCTCGAACTCCTGACCTCAGGTAATCCGCCTGCCTCGGCCTCCAAAAGTGCGGGGATTACACGCATGGGCCACCGTGCCTGGCCCGGGATTGTTATTTTAAAAATTAAAAAAGAAAAACAAAAAAAATTAAAAAAGAAAAAATAACAAGTGTTGGAAAAGATGCGGCAAAACTGGAACCCTTGTGCTTTGCTGGTGGGAAATGTAAAATGGTGCAGTCACTGCATAAAACAGTTTGCAGTTCCTCAAAAAGTAAACACAGAATTACCATATGATCCAGTAATTCTACTCTTATGCATATACCCTAAGGCACTGAAAGCTGGGGCTCCAACTGATATTTGTACACCAATGTTCACTACAGCATTATTCACAACAACCAAAAGGCGGAAATAATCCAAGTGTCCATCACTGATGAGATAAACAAAATGATATACTCATACAATGAAGTACTATTCAGCCACAAAGAGGAATAAAATACTAATATAAGCCACCACCACACGGATAAATCTCAAAAATGTGCTAAGTAAAATAAGTCAGACAAAAAAGGACAGACAGCGTATGACTCCCCTTATATGAGGTACCTGGAATAGGCAAATTCGTAGAGAGAAAGTAGAATAGGGGTTATGAGGAACTGGGCATAGTGAGGAATGAGGGGTTCTTACTTAATGAGTACTGTTTCTGTTTGAAGTAATGAAAAGGTTCTGGAAACAGGTAGTGGGGATGGTTTTAAGACATTGTGAATGTTGTTAAATGTCACTGGATTGTAGATACACACACACACACACACACACACACATACCACCTCCAAACCCCCACTCTTCCAACTTACATAAGACAGCCTAGGGGTCCATTTTGCATTGTCAGGCAATACTAGGTAATACTAGCCAGGGAAATCACAACCTCTCCTCTCAAAATCACACTACAATTCTACACCATACTAAGGTCAAAAACGGTAGAGTATTATTTATCCCCCCATTCTCTCTGGGTATAACTTTCTTCCATATCTAAAACCTATGAATACAAAAGGAAACAGCCAGCATGGTAACAGCTGCTTGTGCTAAAGAGTCAGTGAGCAGATAAAGCAGGCAAATATCATCAAGGCGCTAGCAGGCAAACCTAGAGCACTCTACATATAATGCCCAATAGAGGGAGAAGCTTAAGTAAGGTAGCTCCTGCAACAGATAGGTCCTAAGTTACAAAGTTCTAAGTTTGAATTTAGTAAGTATAGCCTCTTTACTGTAAGCATTTTGTAGAGATGGCAGTAATGAAACTAAATCCGTAAGTGATTAACCTCTGATTAATGTTTGCTGTGTAAGACAAGGTTTTAAGAACTGGAGATATATAAACAAGAGTAAGACATGCCCCACTGGAAATATATAATAGGACATGACCCACTTTTAAACAGAGACATAAGACATCTATACAAAAAATTCAACTTGGCCACTGCGGTGGCTCACGCCTGTACTCCCAACATTTTGGGAGGCCAAGACAGGTGGATCACCTGAGGTCAGGAGTCGAGATCAGCCTGGCCAACATGGTGAAACCCCATCTCTACCAAAAATACAAAGTTTAGCCGGGCGTGGTGGCAGGTGCCTGTAATCCCTGCTACTTGGGAGGCTGAGACAGGAGAATCACTTGAACCCGGGAGACAGAGGTTGCAGTGAGTCAAGATCACGTCACTGTACTCCAGCCTTTGTGACAAGAGTGAAATGTCCTCTCGGGGCGGTGGGCGGGGGCAGAGGAATAGGTAAAAGTAAGGAAATGTCAGCCTCTCTCAATTAGATAAGGTCCTTGAAGGTAGGAACTTGCCTTATGCTGCACCAAGTGCACTGGCCTGCACCTAACAGAGGCTTAAAATACTGGCTTTTGATTTCCACTAAACATATTATACTATGAGAAAGCAATGTAAGACACGGAGGCAAGAATTGTATATACTTAGTCTGGTATCCAGGGAGAGCCTGGAAGATTTGAGCAAGAAAATAAGGCCAGCACATCTACCCTTAAATATTCTTGTGTCATCACAAAATAGGATACAATACATAAGAATTCATATTTCCCTCCGTGAAAGGAAGCTGGGTAACTAGAGAACAAAGGGGAACATAGAATTACTACACACAACATAACTTTCTATATCCTTTAAATTTTGTGGTATGTGACCTTATTACTTACTCAAAGAAAACAATATTTCTTTTTTTTTTTGAGATGGAGTCTTACTCTGTCACCCAGGCTGGAGTGCAGTGGGGCCATCTCAGCTCACTGCAAGCTCCGCCTCCCGGGTTCACGCCATTCTCCTGCCTCAGCCTCCCGGGTAGCTGGGACTACAGGCGCCCGCCACTTCGCCCGGCTAGTTTTTTGTATTTTTTAGTAGAGACGGGGTTTCACCGTGTTAGCCAGGATGGTCTCGATCTCCCGATCTCGTGATCCGCCCGTCTCGGCCTCCCAAAGTGCTGGGTTTACAGGCTTGAGCCACGGCGCCCGGCCAACAATATTTAATTCTTAAGAATTTCCAGGCAGGGGCCAGGCGCAGTGGCTCACACCTGTAATCCCAGCACTCTGGGAAGCCAAGGTAGGCGGATCACCTAAGGTCAGGAGTTCAAGACCAGTCTCCATGGTACCATCATGGAGAAACCCCGTCTCCACTAAAAATACAAAATTAGCTGGGCATGGGGGGGCATGCCTGTAATCTCAGCTACTCAGGAGGCTGAGGCGGGAGAATCGCTTGAACCCAAGAGGCAGAGGTTGCGGTGAGCTGAGATCGTGCACCATTGTACTCCACTGAGCAACAAGAGCGAAACTCCATCTCAAAAAAAAATGTGCACAATTAAATGGCTTTTATTACATTCACAGTTGTGGATCCATCTCCATAAACTGCAAAACACTTTTATCACCAAAAAAAAAAAAAACCCTATCACAGTCACTGACCATTCCCTACATCCCTCAGCCCCTAATCTACTTTCTGTCACCAAGGATTTTCCTATTCTGGACATTTTACATAAATGGCATAATTCAATATGTGGTCTTTCCTGCATGGTTTTACTTAGTATGTTTTCAAGGTTCTTCCATGTTATAGTATACATCAATATATCCTTTCGTTTTATTACTAAGTAACATTCCATCATATAGCAGCGTCCCCCATATCCACAGGGAATATGTTCCAAGACTACCAATGAATGCCTGAAAACAAAAACAGTATACTATACTGTATATACTATGTTTTTTCCTATACATACATACCCATGATCAAGTTTAACATATAAATTAGGCACAGTAAGAGATTAATTATAATAATAAAATGGAACAATTATAAGAACATACTATCATAAAAGCTATGTGAGGGCTGGGTGTGGTGGCTCACGCCCCTGTAATCCCAGCACTTTGGAAGGCTGAGGCAGGCGGATCACCTGAGGTAGGGAGTTTGAGACCAGCATGACCAATATGGTGAAACCCTGTCTCTACTAAAAATCCAAAATTAGCCAGGCGTGGTGGCACATGCCTGTAATCTCAGCTACTCAGGAGGCTGAGGCAGGAGAATCACTTGAACCCAGGAGGCCGAGCCTGCAGTGAGCCAAGATCCCGCCACTGCACTCCAGCCTGGGCAACGAGAATGAAACTCCATCTCAAAAACAAAAACAAACAAACAAAAAATTGACTGCCACTGCCTGCTGCTTCCCGTTTATTAACAAAAAAAGTAAACAACTTCTAAATCATAAAGATTTTAAAACTGTAAACTAGCTTTAGGATTGTTAATCCCCACCCAGTAAAATTCCTTAGAATCTGGTCTAAAAATAAAACCATGTGTCAAGTGTTCCTCAAAAAATACTGTGTGCACTGATTGGAATGTGATGCCAGTTAACATACTTTGTAAGTAATTTGCCAAACTTTAGATAGTCTAGGCCAAAACCAGTAACAAAGAAACAACACCCACTTGACACTTTCCTTGGTTAAGCTGAGATTCTAGGGGTCATTTTAGAAGAAAGGCAAACATCTGAAATTAACTAAAATCATTGAGAGCTACGCAAGTCATTCTGGGAGAAAAGAAGTTACAAAATGACTCACACATTGTAAAATTAAAGATGAAACCTTAATGTGTAATTAAGGAATTTTTACTTACAACTCTAAGGCAAGAAAAAAATACCCAGCCATTACTATCATGAGAATTACAAGGCAAGATGCCTGGGCGAGCCTGTAATGCCAGCACTTTGGGAAGTCGAGGAGGGTGGATCACTTGAGGTGAGGAGTTTGAGACCAGCCTGGCCAACATGGTGAAATCTCGTCTCTACTAAAAATACAAAAATTAGCCAGGCGTGGTGGCCAGCGCCTGTAATCTCAGCTACTCAGGAGGCTGAGGCATAAGAATCCCTTGAACCTGGGAGGCGGAGGTTGCAGTGAGCCAAGATTGCACCACAGCACTCCAGCCTGGGTGATAGCGCCAGATTTCGTTTCAAAAAAAAAAAATTACATGCAAGATAAGTTAACCCTATACCAAAAGTATCGACTGAACTGCAACACAAATATCTAGTATTACATTTTGAACCCAGTCAGATGAGCAATTAGGAATTCTACCCTCCCATACACATACCAATAAAAGACCTAAACAACCTCATTGCAAATAAACCCACTGTTCTCTGATTTTCCAATTAATTTACTCAAGGTAAGCAATTTTCCACCTCACGGTCATTTGTTTTGAAGTAATGACTCCCACCATCTGCGCAACTTAAAAACAAAAAACTAAGTCAAAGCTCAATTTCATGGTTTCATAAACCTCCTCACTGTCACATTAGTACATTGCCTTTCAAAGGCAGTATTTAAAATTCTCTTCTGCAAGTCAACATTAAGGCATGCTGTTTGGCTAACAAGCTCCTCCCAAGATCAAGATTATTATGTATGGCCTATTATGTTCCTAACATGCAAACAAAAGTACTCCCTCATGTAACATTTTTTTAGGCAGTAGGTTACTAACAAAGATTTACCTGAAATTTAAATGTAGAATCATACATTTACTACTAATAGACTACCTGAAATAGTAGTTTAAAGTTATCAATTGTATTTTTCATTTCCTAAATATTCCAGTGCTCCTGGAAAAGTCAAATTTAACTTACAAGAAGTTGTTTAATCTTCAGAGTAAACAAATGGAATAAACTAAAAGCAACTAGTCTCAGAGCAACTGTTATATAATACTTGATGCTTAACGTTCTTCATCTTTTAGATACTTTTCATCAGAAATTACCAGCTTAATTTGCTTCTCACTGTTTTTTTCAGCTAAACCAAATCCCATAAAATATGCTCAAGCCTTCCATTGAAGGCACACTTTTTTTTTTTTTTTTTTGAGACAGGGTCTCTGTCGCCAACACTGAAGTACAGTGACATGAACATTGCTCACTGCAACCTCAACCTCCCTGGGCTCAGGTGATCCTTTCACCTCAGCCTCCCAAGTTGCTGGGAGTACAGGCATACTACACCACACCCTGCTAATTTTTTCTTTTTTTGTGTATGTATTTTTTGTAGGGACAGGTTTTCACCATGTTGCCCAGGCTGGTCTCAAACTCCTGAGCTCTAGCAATTCACCAGCCTCGGCCTCCCAAAGTGCTGGGCTTACAGGCATGAGCCACCACAACCGGCTGATGTTTTTACAACTACCAACAAGACTTTAACAAAGGAATTCCACTATAATTTATAACCACAAAACACCACATATCAGCCAGGCAAGATGGCTCACGCCTGTAATCCCAGCACTTTGTGAGTCCAAGGCAGGTGGATCAGGAGTTCAAGACCAGCCTGGCCAATATGGCGAAACCCCATCTCTACTAAAAATATAAAAATTGGCTAGGCGTGGTGGCAGGTGCCTGTAGTCCCAGCTACTTGGGAGGCTGAGGCAGGAGAATGCTTAAACCTGGGAGACAGAGGTTACAGTAAGCCGAGATCGTGCCACTGCACTAAAAAAAAACCCACATATCTTTAAAAGACAAGCCTTTAGTACAGAAACAGTAACAGGTTTATTTTTCCAAGTATCCCAGCATTCAACTGGGTCAAATGTTTATGCTGCATTTTAAACAGCTTAGCCCTTCAGTGATAAGGGTAAAAACAAGTCAAAATAATCCTGAATGTTCTTCAGTGGTATATAATCATCACAACAAAAGCAAGGTTTAGGAACTGCAACTGAAGTCTGTTAATTACATAATAGTCACTTTAGCATAAACATTAATCACAGTATTATACCTATTTTAGGAGGATTATGTTTATTGGGATAAAGATTTTATAACAGGTTGTTATCCAAGAAGTCAATACCAAGAAATAGTTTAAAAAATACACTTATTAAACTAAAAATACATTCTACACATTTTTTGGATGCTTGTTTTCTAGAGTCGTCCAATTTCTGTAAGACTGGGGAGTACACTATTTACATTTAAAATTTAGGCCAGGCACAGTGGCTCACGCCTGTAATTCCAGTGAGGCCACGGGAGGCCGAGGTGGGCAGATCATTTGAAGTCAGAAGTTCGAGACCAGCCTGGCCAACACAGCGAAACCCCATCTCTACTAAAAATACAAAAATCAGCCAGATGTGGTGATGTATGCCTGTAATCCCAGCTACTCCGGACGTTGAGGCAGGATAACTGCTTGAATCAAGGAGGCGGAGGTTGCAGTGAGCCGAGATTGCACCACTGCACTCCAGCCTGGGCAACAGAGTGAGACTCTGTCTCAAAAAAATAAAAAATAATGGGATAATAAAACAAATATTAGGAGAGTGTTTTACATTTATAAACATTTTTGTGAGCAAGTATAACTTTAAGAGAATTTTTTGCAAGAATCCCCAGGAATATATGAGTTCAATTCATTCACCACTGTATAAGTGCAAAACATTTGATATAAAACACGTATCAAAAATGTTCTGCTGGCCAGGCACAGTGGATCACACCTGTAATTTCAGCACTTTGAGAGGCTGAAGCTGAAGGATCACTTGAGCCCAAGAGTTCTACTGAAGGCATACTTTTTAGACCAGTCTGGCCAACACAGTGCGACCCCCTCTCTATTATTAAAAACAAAAAAAAAGTTCTGCCTGGCCAGTGGCTCACCCCTGTAATTCCAGCAAGCACGTTGGGAGGGAGAGGTGGAGGCAGAAGCATCACCTGAGCCCAGGAGTTTGAGACCAGCCTAGGCAACAGGGCCAGACTCCATCTCTACTAAATTTTTTTTTTTTTAATTAGCCATGTGTGGTAGCACCTGTCTGTAGTCCCAGCTACTCAGGAGGCAAAGGCAGGAGAACTGCTTAAGCCCAGCAATTAGAGGCTGCACCTGAGCTATGATCATGCCACTGCACTCTAGCCTGGGTGACAGAGTGAGATCCTGTTCCTTTTTTTAAAAAAAAAAAAAAAGTTTTAATTGTTCTGAAAAAATTTAAAAAACTAAAAAGTCATTAAGTTTAACAAACTAAACCTTTTCAATCACTATCAGCTTCAACATCAACAAAGGGAGAAAACTATCAGCAAGAATAAAGATTCAGCAAATCATGTACAATAATCCAAATTCAATTAGTTCACCATCTACAACAAAACCCCCTCACAATTCTAGCAACTTTTACTTTTCTCTCATCTCTCACCATTTCCTTCCTGCACCCCAGGCAATTTGCTGCTCCCCAAACTCATCCCAACTCCCACATGTCTCTAAGCCTTTGTACCAGCTGTTCCCTGAGTTCCTCCTCACCTGGTGAGCACTTACTCACTGGTCTTTCAAAACTCGACGCTTAAGTCTCCTCGAGTGTAGAAGCTTCCTCAACTCCTCCCCAAGCAAAACTAACTGTTCTAAATCCCCACAACACTTGGTAAGCCAATTCTTATCACACTGCATTGTTTTCACGCCTTAGGAGCGCGGGGAGGGCAGAATCTCTCCACTCAGCCCACAGAGGACCAGGCAAGCAGAAACGCTCAATGAACGTGCCTTGAATTCATTTCCTACTTAGCTTAAGTGACCCCCTAGAACCCGTTCACATCTCAAGGAGACACATAAGTTCCTATCCTTCTTCCCACCACAGAATGAATACCAGGGGCACACCCAGAGCCCTAGAAAGAGAACAATGAATGAACACGGCCGCCTCGCCTCTCACGACGTCCAAACTCCTCTCTCTTGGGTATCGACTCGCTCGCAGAGCCTCAGCAGCTGCAGAGCTGAAGCGTCCCGGCGGCTCTCGCTTCACACAAAAGGCAGCCCTAGCTCTTCATTCCAAAGCGTCCTGAGGCCAATCCTCTATAAGCATCCCAAGACTTTCATTAATAACCCACAGAGTCCTGATACCCAAGGCTAGTCCTGATATCCAAGAAGAGACCCCTGTGACTTTGTGGTAGGGCACTGGCCAGTTTCCTCCTCTCTTACCCGATTCCTCACGTCCTCCCTAAAAGGGTGTCACTTGACTGAAGTATCCTGAGAAAGGTTGCGTGCAAGCCCGGGTCCCACAATCGACGGCCCAAGAGAAAAGGAATTGGCCCATCCAAGTGACAACAGATATGGGGCAGCTCTGGGCGGATTTTCCCACCGCCAAATAATGAGGAATGCGCACTGGCACAGGGGTGGCGTTGGCACGTTTCCGCAAAACACAAGGAAATTTGAGTGGGATGTGGGAACTAGGCTCGCCGGCCATGACACCGGACTCCGGGGCCCCCGCCCAACGCTACCCGGGGTGACAGCAGCCTGGCCCAAGCCCTCCGCCCGGCAGCCGCGGGGCCGCTCCATCAGCGCCACCCAGGCCCGCTCGCCCTGGAAGCCGGTCCCTCAGTCCCGCCGCCCGGCTCCCCCGGCATCCACGATCCGGCCCTGCCACCTACCTGAGGGAGCCAGGCCGCTCCAACGTCCTGTCGTCCGGTGGCAGCTTCTCGTCCGCTCCTCCTCCCCGCGGCGGGTGAGGGAGCGGGAGGCGGTCACATTTGGCGCGTCCCCAGCCCAGGGGACGGAGCCCCGAGTAGCCCCCGCATCGTAGCACACGCGCTCCGCGCCTCAGGGCACGCGCCCCAAAGCCCGGCCAGCTGACCCTTTTCGGGGCCCAAGGAATGCAGCAGAAAACCCTTCCCACCTCACAATCGTTCTCCTCTTACTCCCGCCATCTAAGATGGCGGCCCAAGCGCCCGCGATTAAGACTCTCGGGCGGCCACGGCAAGCGAGCCCTCGACTCGGTGCTCGTCCTCCCGACCTGCGACGCCACCGGCTCTCCGCTTCTGCGCTAGCCCTCCTGGCGGTCGACTTCTAACTTGGCTCGGGCATCCATCGCTCTGGCCTGAACACAGGCCCCGCCCCCGGGGCGTGGGCTCGCGATCTGGCGGCCGCCATTTCGGAGCAGAAGAGGTTAGGCGATGCTGCCTTAGTCTCAGGAGGGGCACTCGGTAATCGAGAAGAGCCGGCTTTCGGCCAGCCAGGAGTGGCCAGAGGCCTAGAAGGGGAGAGGAAGGCCTGCCTGCCAGCATTGCAAGGCCCAGCGATCACCAGACGTGCCCCAGGACACAGAGCACAGTGTCCAACTTTGACGCATCCTCTCCGGAGTCGGACACTTTAATGCCAAATCACGGCTCCGGCACTTGACAGCTATGTGGACAGTCCCTGAACCTTAAGCGGTCTTTTCCTCGTGTGTAAATTGGGGGTTCATTTTTTTCCCCCATCACATTAGCAAAGCGTTAAAAAAAAACTGATAATATTGATCCAAGGTACATTGAAACCTGTTGTGTGCCCTCTCAGCGCTATCATAGAGTGGGACTTGGACATTTTAAAAGTATATATATATCCTTCCTCCCGGCAGTTTCACTTCTAGACACGAATTCTAGAGAAATAAGGAAACACATACACAAAAAGTTATGTGTGAAGATGTTTAATGCTATATTTGCATTCTCGAGAAACACTGGGGGTGAAATGTAGATGAACAGGAAACTGGTTAAGAGAACGCTGTTACATCCAATCCAGGTTGTCATCCATCCAAGAATGAACTAGATATAATTACTGAATTTAAAACAACAACAACAAAAAGGGCCGGTCACGGTGGCTCACTGCTGTAATCCTAGCACTTTGGGAGGCGGAGGTGGGCAGCCTGAGGTCGGGAGTTCGAGACCAGCCTGACCAATATGGAGAAACCCCGTCTCTACTAAAAACACAAAAATTAGTCGGGCGTGGTGGCATGCGCCTGTAATCCCAGCTTCTCAGAAGGCTGAGTAAGGAGAATCGCTTGAACCCGGGAGGCAGCGGTTGCAGTGAGCCGAGATTACGCCATTACATTGCAGAGCAAGACTCCCTCTCGAAAAAATAAAGAAATACAAAAAAAAAA
>NW_012116710.1:3703964-3711461 GCF_000951035.1 Colobus angolensis palliatus
GAAAAAGCCATTAAACTGGGCCATGTGCGTTGACTCATTCCTGTAATCCCAGCACTTTGGGAGGCCGAGGTGGGCAGATCAGGAGATCAGAAGATGAAGACCATCCTGGCTAACACAGTAAAACCCCGTCTCTACTAAAAATACAAAAAAATTAACCAGGCGTGGTGGTGGGTGCCTGTAGTCCCAGCTACTTGGGAGGCTAAGGCAGGAGAATGGCGTGAACCCAGGAGGTGGAGCTTGCAGTGAGGGGAGATGGGGCCACTGCACCCCAGCCTGGGAGACAGAGTGAGACACCGTCTCAAAAAAAAAGTCATTAAGTTAAAAAACCAGAACATTATGTATGATCTTATTTATGCAAACACAGGAACACAAGATACCTACCTAATACTACAGAATGCCATGTTCACTCTTCCTTTTCAATATTGAGAGCCTATTAGGTACCACACATTATTTTGGATATTGGAAAATTAACAGCAATCAAAATCCCTGCCTTCTAGTAATGGGAGACTAAAAGAAAGTATAAATAATAAGATTCAGGCTGGATGTGGTGGCCAAAGCCTCTAATCCCAGCACTTTGAGAGGCCAAGGGAGGAGGTTCACTTGAGCCCAGGAGTTGAAGACCAGCCTGAGCAACACGAGACCCCATCTCCACCAAAAAAAAAGAAAAGAAAAGAAAATTAGTATGCATGGTGACATGCCCCTGTAATCCAGCTAGGGAGGAAGCTGAGGCGGGAGGATCACTTGGAGTTGGGGATAGCTTGAGCTATGATTGCCTCACTGCACTCCAGCCTGGACAACATAGCAAGACCCTGTCTCTTAAAAAAAGAAGAAAAGAAAAATGAAACAAAGTGAGAATGACAGGAGTATGTGGACCAACATAAAAATAAATGTAGGAGAAAGACTGGCCAGGCGCAGTGGCTCACACCTGTAATCCCAGCACTTTGGGAGGCCAAGGCAGGTGGATCACGAGGTCAGGAAATCAAGACCCTCCTGACTAACATGGCAAAACCCAGTCTCTACTAAAAATACCAAAAAAAAAATACAAAAATTAGCTGGGCGTGGTGGCGGGTGCCTGTAGTCCCAGCTACTCAGGAGGCTGAGGCAGGAGAATGACGTGAACCCGGGAGGCAAAGCTTGCAGTGAGCCAAGATCGCGCCACTGCACTCCAGCTTGGGCAACAGAGTGAGACTCCGTCTCAAAAAAAAAAGAAAGAAAGAAAGACTAGAAGGTGTGGAATATGGATACCATGAAGGGGATTTTTAAAATGGGAATAATAGGCCAGGCACAGTGGCTCACACCTGTAATCCCAGCACTTTGGGAAGCCGAGGTAGGCAGATCACCTGGGGTTGGGAGTTTGAGATCAGCCTGACCAACATGGAGAAACCCCGTGTCTACTAAAAATACAAAATTAGCCGGGCATGGTGGCAGATACCTGTAATCCCATCTACTCGGGAGGCTGAGGCAGGAGAATTGCTTGAACCTGGAAGGCAGAGTTTGCGGTGAGCGGAGATTGCGCCATTGCACTCTGGCCTGGGCAACAAGAGTGAAACTATGTCTCAAAAATAAATAAATAAAATAAAATGGGAATAATAACACCTTCCTTACAGGATTAAATGAGATAAAACCTGGAGAGCACTTAGTGCAGAGCCTGGTGGTTGAGACTTCAGTGCCTACAGCCTGACTTGCCTAGGTTCAAATTTGGACTCTGCCATTTCCTTATCTGTGACTTGGAGAACTCATTTAAACTTCTCAATTCCTCCATTCCCTCATCTATAATGGAAATGTGATGATACTACGTCTTAGAGTTGTAAGGATTTAGTAAGTTTTAGACGGAAAGTACTTGGAACAATGCCTTGCTCATATTAAGTGTTGTAGAAGTGTTAGCTGTAATTCCTAGAGCTATCTCCCTCTTTTTCTAAAATAACACTGGTTTACAAGGAAACCAAAGAAGTCAATATTGTAACTATCCCTAATTATCATTATCATTATTACTTTAGGCAGAACTTCGAAGCCATACTTGCTGACCTTCTGATTATTCCTTCCTTCAGCATCCCCACCTGATATTTGCCCAGCACTTTACATCTTAGAAATTTAAGGAGCCTATGCCTCATTCAAACTTTTCAGCTCACCTGGAAGAATGGCTACTTCATTTTTTAAAAAATTTTTTGAGGTGAAATGAACCATTTTAAACTGAACATTTAGTGGCGTTTAGTACATTCAGTCTTTTACAGCCACCACCCCTAGTTCCAAAACATTTCCATTACTCCAAAGTAAAACCCCTTACCCATCAAGCAGTTTCTTCCCCATCCCCCGAATGTCTGGCAATCATCAATATGCATTCTGTCACTATGGATTTTTCTATTCTGGATATTTCATAAAAATGGACTCACACAATACGTGGCCTTTTGTGACTGACTTCTTTCACTTGGCATAACATTTTCAAGGTTCATCCACATGGTAACATGTGTCAGTACTTTATTCTTTTTCATGGCTGAATAATATTTCATTGTAAGTTTATACCACATTTTGTTTATCCATTCATTTGTTGGTGGATATTTGGGCTGTTTCCATTTTTGGGGCATCGTGTGTGCTAAGAACAAGTGTGTTACACGCTGGGTTGCATATCCCCTACTTTGGATACCTCTGGTTTGGTGGTAGGAGAGGTCAAGTGTGCTAAAGTTATTAGGAAAGGTCTCAGAAGGGTAATAGGAGGAAGGAATGAGTCTGAAATGCTTTGAAGGAAGAATAGACACGCCCATGATGTCAGATCAGAGGAGGAAAATAGGCCGGGCACAGTGGCTCACACCTGTAATCCCAACACTTCGGGAGGCTGAGGCAGGCGGATCACCTGAGGTCAGGATTTTAAGACCAACCTGGCCAACATGACGAAAAACGTCTCTACTAAAAATACAAAAATTAGCTTGGCATGGTGGCGTATGTTTGTAGTCCCAGCTACTCGGGAGGCTGAGGCACAAGAATTGCTTGAACCAGGGAGATGGAGGTTGCAGTGAGCAAAGATCATGCCACTGCACTCCAGCCTGGGAGATAGAGGGAGACCCTGTCTCAAAAAAAAAAAATGAAAGATGTACAGTTGACCAGGCGTGGTGGCTCACGCCTATAATCCCAGCACTTTGGGAGACTTAGGCGGATGAATTACGAGGTCAGGAGATCAAGACCATCCTGACTAACACAGTGAAACCCCGTCTCTACTAAACAAAATATAAAAAATTAGCTGGGCATGGTAGTGGGCACCTGTAGTCCCAGCTACTTGGGAGGTTGAGGCAGGAGAATGGCGTGAACCCGGGAGGCGGAGCTTGCAGTGAGCCGAGATTGTGCCACTGCACTCCAGCCTGGGCGACAGAGCAAGACTCCGTCTCAAAAAAAGAAAAGAAAAAAGAAAGATGTACAGTAATGTCTTTATGTTTGGCAAAAAGGGTCCATTTTTCAGATGAAGGAAAGAAAAAATAGCAGCCATTTACGGAACGTCTTCGCATATCAGGCATTTTTACAGTTTCCAATGCACAACCGGTGAGAGGCTTCATCTTCACATGAAGAGAGGGTAAGTAATTTGTCCTAAGACACAAAGCTGGTGATAAGTAGTGGAGCAAGGATTTGGGTCTGTTTTATTTGTTCATTCCTCATTCAGTTAATAAAATTTCTTGGCAGACTGGTGGCTCACACCTGTAATCCCAGCAATTCAGGAGGCCAAAGTGAGAGAACCCCTTGAGGCCAGGAGTTTGAGACCAGCCTAGACTACATCGTGAGAGTCCATCTCTATCAAAAATTTTTAAAATTAGCCAGACGTGGTGGCACATTCCTGTAGTTCTAGCTTCCTGAGAGGCTGAGGCAGGAGGATCACCTGAGCCCAGGAGGCTGCAGTCAACTATGATCATGCCACTGCACTCCAGCTTGTCTAAAAAAAGCTAAAATTAAATTTTTTTTCTTTTTTTTTTTTTTGAGACGGAGGACTCGCTCTGTCACCCAGGCTGGAGTGCAGTGGCCGGATCTCAGCTCACTGCAAGCTCCGCCTCCCGGGTTTACGCCATTCTCCTGCCTCAGCCTCCTGAGTAGCTGGGACTACAGGCGCCCACTACTACGCCCGGCTAGTTTTTTGTATTTTTTAGTAGAGACAGGGTTTCACTGTGTTCGCCAGGATGGTCTAGATCTCCTGACCTCGTGATCCGCCCGTCTCGGCCTCCCAAAGTGCTGGGATTACAGGCTTGAGCCACCGCGCCCGGCCTAAATTTCTTTAACGCTTAATATATGCCAGGCCCTGTGTTAGAGCTGGGCCTATAGCAGTAAAGAAGGCAAAGTGCCTGTATGTACTCAAGGACTTTAAGCTCCAGCAGGGGAGACAAGCAGCAAACAAGTAAATGAATAATATGATAATTAGCGTTGTGGCAAATCAGTGAAGGGAATTGCTAGAGAATGACAGAATGGGAAGAGAGTGTGCCTTTAGATTCAGTAGCCAAGGAAGGCCTGTCTCAGGAGGTGATAGTTAATCTGGGATTAAAAAGAGCCAGAGAAAGAGCATTCTGAGCAGTTGGAACAGCATGTGTGAGGGCCATGAAGTGAAACAGGAGTGCAGGCCAGTGTGGTTAGAGCACAGAAAACTGGGGGAGCAAATGAGGCTGAGGACAGAGGGTGGAGTCATATTCAGTCTGACTCCCAAACCTGTGACCTTTCCATGCCATCCTGCCCTGCAGGACTTTGAAGTGTGGGGCTGGCCTGGGCTGGGTGCTGGGAAAGACAGAACCATGTAAACAAAGAGTTGCCCCAGCAGGTGACGCATATGTGCTCTCATGGATGACTGTGCAAGGGGTACCCAGAGGAGGGAGGCAGTGACCAGAGGCAACATGTAAGCTACCTTAAAGGATGAGTGGAATTGTAACCATAATAGGTCCTTTATCCAGTGCACATGGCAAGTCAATTCGCCACATTACAGCAGTGAAAGAGGTTTAATTCTAGGAATGCTGAACGAGGAGATGGGAGGACCACTTCAAATCTGTCTCCATGGAGTTTGGGGCCAGTGTTTTCAGGGGTTTGGGAATCAGCCAAAGTGTGGAGATCCTTGATTGCTCAAAGAGCGCAGGGCAAAGTCATGGAACAGGGAGATGAAGAAGCTATATTCTCATGCTGATTCCATTCCTCTGTCGGGGTTAGTGGGTCTTCAAACTATTTGAGGTCAACTATCTTGCTGGAATTCGGGATCTAAAAAACGTCTTCAGAAATTCTTAAACAAAAACCTTATGATTATAATGTCAGATATTCTACCTATCTTAAACAAAAGCCTTATTATTCTAGCATCAGAAAGCTTATTTATAGGCCAGGTGTGGTGGCGGCTCACACCTGTAATCCTAGCACTTTGGGAGGCTGAGGTGGGAGGATCCCTTAGCCCAAGAGTTCAAGACCATTCTGGGCAACATAGGGAGACCCGTCTCTACAAAAAAATTTTAAAATGAGCTAGGTGTGGTAGCCTGCACCTGTAGACTGGGCAACTGAGGAAGTTGAGGCAGGAGGATTGCTTGAACGTGGGAGGTCAAGACTGCAGTGAGCCATGATTATGCCACTGCACTCCAGCCTGGGTGACAGAGTGAGACCTTGTTAAAAAAAAAAAAAAAAGCCTATCTGTAGGAACAATGGGGATGCAAATAGTCAGTATCTAGTGCTCTGTGTCTTTCAGTTACAAGACAGTGGGTCAAAGTACAGCCTGAGTAATGCTTAATTGTAACTATTAATTCTTTTGTCCAAAATTCTTGTTAATCCTGTGAGGACAACTTCAGAATGTTCCAGACTGGGAAGGGAAGGAGTGCAGGGCAAGAGGTGGGAACAGTATGGGCAAAGGCTTAGAGGTGTGATTAGCATACCTATGGGAAACAGCAAGCAAGTCTCTGAGGTTGGAGATTGCCTTCCTGGGGCAGACAGCATGGAGAGAACGCTGAAGGGGAATCCTAAAGGTGCAAAAGATACCTGGCCCAGTGTTAATCCCTCTCATGCCATAATGGGCAGCCCATGGTGGAGGGTGAGGGACTGGTTGCTGGGGTGGCAACCACAATACATGCTATGGTGTCATTTGCAGGAAAGCCTAGTACAACCATCTTGGAAAACAATTAAAAATTAAGACCTGGGCTCTCTCATAAAGTACTTGGATGCATATACTTTGGAATAATCAGCCGGGTGTGGTGACTCACGCCTGTAATTCCAGCACTTTGGGAGGTCGAGGTGGGTGGATCACTTGAGATCAGGAGTTCAAGACCAGCCTGGCCAACATGGTGAAATCCCATCTCTACAAAAATACAAAAAAATAAAAATAAAAATAACTAGGTATGATGGCAGGTGCCTGTAATCCCAGCTACTTGGGAGACTGAGGTGGAAGAATCGCTTGATCCCAGGAGGCAGAGGTTACAGTGAGCCAAGATTCTGCTATTGCACTCCAGCCTGGGCAACAGAGCGAGACTCTGTCTCAAAAATAAATAAATAAATAAATAAATTGGAACAATCTCTATGGAAGGTGATTTGGCAATATCAAAATTATAAATGCATATATCTTTTGTGCTATAAATTCTCCTCCTGGGAATTTATCCTACAGATATACTTGTAAAGGTGTGAAATTATGTCCAAACAGGTTATTCCTTGCCACATTGCTTGTAATCTTTTTTTTTTATTTGAGACGCAGTCTCGCTGTGTCGCTAGGTTGGAGTGCAGTGGCGTGATCTCGGCTCACTGCAACCTCCGACTCCCTGGTTCAAGCGATTTTCCTGCCCCAGCTTCCCGAGTAGCTAGGATTATGGGCAAATGCCACTACACCCAGCTAATTTGTTTTTGTTTGTTTTTGTATTTTTAGTAGACACAGGGTTTCACCATGTTGGCTAGGATGGTCTTGAACTCCTGATCTCGTGATCCACCCGCCTTGGCTTCTCAAACTGCTGGGATTACTGGTGTGAGCCACCACGCCCGGCCAACATTGCTTGTAATCTAACAAATATGGGCCAAGTGTGGTGGCTCACACCTGTAATCCCAGCACTATGCAAGGCCGAGGCAGGTGGCTCCCTTGACCTCAGGAGTTGGAGACCAACCTGGACAACATGGTGAAACTCCATCTCTACCAAAAATACAAAAGATTAGGTAGGTCTGATGGCACACACCTGTGGTCCCAGCTACCCAGGAGGCTGAAGTGGGAGGATCACTTGAGCCTGGGAATCGGAGGTTGCAGTTAGCTGAGATTGTGCCACTACACTCCAGCCTAGGTGACAGAGTGAGACTCTGTCTCAAACAAACAAACAAACAAATACCATGCAGCTGTAAAAAAGAATGATGAACTCTGTGTACTGATATGGAAAGATGTCCAAGTAATATTGCCAAAAAAAAAAGCCAAGAAACAGTGTGAACAGTATGCTTTTTTTGGTGAAAAGGGAGGAAAATATTTGCTTGTAAAGAGTTAAAATATAAGGCCGGGCGCGGTGGCTCAAGCCTGTAATCCCAGCACTTTGGGAGGCC
>NW_012116710.1:3711891-3722649 GCF_000951035.1 Colobus angolensis palliatus
GAACCTGGGAGGCGGAGGTTGCAGTGAGCCGAGATCATGTGACTGCACTCCAGCCTGGGCAACAGAGCGACACTTGTTCTCAAAAAAAAAAAAAAAGACGTACAGTATGTATGGAGGACACACCAAATGCTGCTAACGGTAATCACAGGCCAGGAGGAAGGTGAGAACTGGGTAGATATGGTACAGCAGAGGGAAAAATAGTTTGCACTGCCTAGCTTTTTATAATTTTTAGTTTTTGAACCATGTGAGTGTGTTACCCCATTCAAAACTTTAAAACAAACAAAAAAACCTGCCTGGAGGTGAAATTGCCTGGTTCACCCTGGAAACACATTGGGAGATGGGAACTGAACTGTAGGGTGGGGTCCATGGCCTATTCCCCAGCCCTAGCACCTCCCCATTGTCATACTCCCCCTTTCCCTTGAATCCAATGTGACCCTCACCAGGACACTACTCACAACACTTCCCAGCACCACCTCCCCTACCACTCTGCTTCAGCAAAGCCCCGGGAGGAGACATGCCCTGACTAAGCAGCCCTACTCATAGCGATCCAGGGCCACCTGCTTCTTGGACATGGCCAGTGCCCAGCCTCCCAGGACCTCTCCCACCACCTCCATGGCTCACCTCTGGAGGAAGGTTGTCCACCGCATTCCCTCAAGACTCACATATGAGTCTCGCACTAATAGTCCTGCTACAGCCACAGCTGCCTGCACCAGACCCAATGCTGCCATCCCCATGTGCTGTAAGTGCAACAAGAAGGTGTACTTGGCTGGGCGTGGTGGCTCATGCCTGTAATCCCAGCACTTCGGGAGGCCGAGGCGGGTGAATCACTTGAGGTCAGGAGTTTGAGAGCACCCTGGCCAACATGGCAAAACCCTGTCTCTACTAAAAATACAAAAATTAGCCAGGAATGGTGGCACATGCCTGTAGTCCCAGCTACTCGGGAGGCTGAAGCAGGAGAATTGCTTGAATCCGGGAGATGGAATCCGCTGAGATCGCGCCACTGCACTCCAGCCTGGGAGACAGAGCAAGACTCCATCTCAAAAAAAAAAAAAAAAAAAAAAACCAGAAGTGTACTTTGCTGAACAGGTGACCTCCCAGGGCAAGGACTGGCATTGGCCTTGCCTCAAGTGTGAGAAGCGTGGAAAGACACTGACCTCCAAGGGCCACCTGGAGCATGAAGGCAAGCTCTATTGCAACCACCTCTGCTATTTCGCTGTGTTCAGGCCCAAAATTTTTGGGCGAGGTGGAGCTGAGAGTCACACTTTCAAGTAAACCCAAATGGTGGAGACCCTATCTGGGCCACTGTCCAGGCTGATGTCAGGCTACACCCCACAGACGCAAGGCTTCCTTGTAGATCCTCATAGCCTCAATAAACCTGAACACTTGGGGGTGGGACAGGGAAGACTCACTTGCTCTGAGCCCTGGACACACCTCAGGGCTGAAGACCTGCCTTCAATAGGAGCCCGATTATAGCATATTCCTACTTTAGCAGCTCCTGAGGAGAACATGCTTTCTCCTTGATAAGCCCAATCCCTCCTCTCTCTTCTGCACAGAGGGGCTGGCCTGGACACTGGAGTCAGACAGCTGGGAGACCGAACCCCAGCCTGCCCCTCATATCTGTGATTCTTGGCCTCTCCCTCCGGTCAAGTAGGAAACACTTGCCTTCAGGCATTGCTGGGAGGAAACAAAACTGGAAAGCACAGTCCCTAGCACACAGTAGGAGCATAGGAAGCTCTGCTCCTCCGCCTCTGCCCAGCCTCTCTCCCTGACTCACTGCTTTCTGCCCTACATGGACGAGTTGACTGGGTCTTGAAGAAGAAAAACACCAGTGTGCCCCTTCCACTTGCTACCCTAATTCCTCCCCTTTAGGGCCAAATTAATCTAAAAACTGGTCTAGGCTCAGGCTTAATTTTCTTACCCATCACCTGCATTAAGCCCTGACAGTTGGCCTTCCACAGCCATCCCCAGAATGCATCTCCTTCCCATGGAAACCACTCTCCAAGGTCCCCGGTAAATCCCAGGAGGGTGTCCCAAGTCCAGGTCTCAATGCCCTTTGTGGCATTTGGAAAAGGGTATGCCCTTTCTGTTGAAACTCTACCTCTGTGCTTCTCTCCTATTTCACACCAGCGCTGTCTGATTCCTCTTGTCCCAGGACTGGCTCCTTTTACACTTGCAGGGCTGTGGAACCCAGAGCAGCTTGGTGAAGCAGCTCCTGGCATTTCCTGTGTTGGAAATACCCTTCCGTGCTTTAGATCCCAGCTCGAGGACCACTTCTGCAGCGACCAGCTCCACCTCTACCCCAACTTCGTTGTGTGCATTGCCTTTTCTCAGCCTCATATAGGCATCACGGAACAGGCACAAGCTTTGGAATCTGACTTATTTAAAAGGTAGCACTACTCACAAAAAAAAAAAAAAAATTGAGGGGGCAGACACAGTGGCTCACACCTGTAATCCCAGCACTTTGGGAAGCTAAGGCGTGGATCACCTGAGGTCAGGAGTTCGAGACTAGCCTGGCCAACATGGTAAAATCTTGTCTCTACTAAAAATGCAAAAAATTAGCCAGGCGTGGTGGCAGGCGCCTGTAATCCCAGTTACTCAGGAGGCTGAGGCAGGAGAATCACTTGAACCCCGAGGCAGAGGTTGCAGTGAGCCGAGATTATGCCACTGCACTCCAGTCTGGGCAACAAGAGCAAAACTCAATCTTTAAAAAAAAAATAGAAACAAGGTTGCACTATGTTGCCTAGACTGGTCTCAAACTCCTGGGCTCAAGGGACTCTCCTGCCTCAGCATCAGGTATAGCTGGGACTACAGCTGCACAAGAGCTATAGACTTGTTTTTTGTTTTGTTTTGTTTTGTTTTGTTTTGTTTGAGATGGAGTCTCACTCTGTCACCAGGCTGGAGTGCAGTGTTGCAATCTCTGCTCACTGCAACTTCCACCTCCTGTGTTCAAGCAGTTTTCCTGCCTCAGCCTCCCAAGTAGCTGGGACTACAGGCATGCACCACCACGCCTAGCTAATTTTTGTATTTTTAGTAGAGACGGGATTTCACCACGTTGGCCAAGATGGTCTTGATCTCTTGATCTTGTGATCCGCTCCCTAGCCTCCCAAAGTGCTGGGATTACAGGTGTGAGCCACCGTGCCCAGCCTTTTGTTTTGTTTTGTTTGTTTTCCACCCAGGCTGGAGTGCAATGGCGCAATCACGGCTCACTGCAGCCTCATCCTCCCCAGGCTCAGGTGATCCTCCCACTTCAGCCTTTTGTGTAGCTGGGACTACAGGTGCGTCACCACACCCAGCTAATTTTTTTTTTTTAATTCAGCTATAGATGTTGAATTTCCATCTCTTTATCCTATTAGCTGTTTGACTCTATGTATTAGCAAACTGGCTAATGTATCTGAGGTTTTCTTATCTGTGAAATGGGAATGAGGTGCCCACCTCCCCCCGCCCCATCAAGGGCTTTGGTGAGGCTGAGATCCCTATTTAATCACCTTATTGGCCGGGTGTGGTGGCTCACGCTAAGGAAGGAGACCACTACTACTCCTGCTGCCCTCCTCCCCCGACCTTGCCCGGTTCACAAGACAGGAGGAAAGAGAGAAAACAAAACTTTAGGAACAAACAACGGTAAGATAAATCGCCAGACAACCTTGGCACCACCACCCGGCCCTAGGAATTAAACAAAGTAATAATAATAACATCAACCCCTGACCTAAACTACTTGTGTTATCTGTAAATTCCAGACATTGTATGAAAAAAGCATTGTAAAACTTTTTGTTCTGTTAGCTGATGCATGTAGCCCCCAGTCACATTTCCCACGCTTGCTCGATTTATCACGACCCTTTCATGTGGACCCCTTAAAGTTGTAAGCCTTTAAAAAGACCAAGTATTTCTCTCTCGGGGAGTTCGACTCTTAAGACAGGAGTCTGCCGATGCTCCTGGGGGAATAAAAAACCTCTTCCTTCTTTAATCCCGTGTCTGAGAAGTTTTGTCTGTGGCTCGTCCTGCTACAATGCCTGTAATCCTAGCACTTTGGGCGGCCTAGGTGGGCAGATCACTTGAGATCAGGAGTTCAAAAGCAGCCTGGCCAACATGGTGAAACCTCATCTCTACTAAAAAAACAAAAAAATTAGCCAGGTGTGGTGGTAGACACCTGTAATCCCAGCTACTTGGGAGGCTGAGACAGGAGAATCGCTGGAACCCAGGAGGCAGAGATTACAGTGAGCTGAGATTGCACCATTGCACTCCAGCCCGGGTGACAGAACAAGACTCCTTCTCAAAAAAAAAAAAGCATCTTATTTTGTGTGATGAGAGGCAGGGTGGGCTTTATGACCACAAGACCAGCTAGTCACACAGGAACCCCATTCCATGCTCAGAAAGCTCCTACACTTGGGGTTGAATGCTCTGTGTTCTCTGTTTTGAAATTCTTCATCATTTTATCTTTGAGTTTGCGTTTTGTATGTGAAGTCCAATGTGGCAATGGAGCTTGAGACCTCCGCTCCTGTGTGGTCCAGACTCTTACTTCCTCCCTGCCAGGGAAGGGGTGAGGTTCCAACCACTTGCTCCACTGTGTTCTGCCACTTCCCTCCAACCCCACCCCACTCCCTACTGCTACCTGGCGCAGCCTCCCCTCTCTCACCCCCACCCAACTCCTGTTGTGACCCTCCACCTTGGGGTGGGGCAAGGAAGGTCAGGGTGGGACTCCTCCCAGTCCACCAGGTGTGGTTCTACCACTACACATTTGGCAGGCAGCCTAGCAGGCACCTCCCGCCCCTGACCCAGATTCTGAACACCACCTGGTACAGAAGTTGCGATCCCTTGAGGGTCACTATCTATCAGGAGGTGGGACAGTGTTCTAGTGGGAAGCAAAGATTGCCTTCCCTGCCCCCAGCTGGGCTCAGCACATCAATCTGGCAGCTGGTGGGAGGGGTGACCTGGGAGCCAGCTGGTGGGCACACACAGGCCCCTACACATGACATGAAATAGCAAATATAAAACATGGTGGAGAGACCATGAAAGAAAAGTTCTACATTTTATTTTTCATTTTTTATTTATTTATCTTTTTTGAGAGATGGAGTCTTGCTCTGTCGTGCAGGCTGGAGTGCAGTGGCGCAATCTCACCTCACTGCAACCTCCGCCTCCTGGGTTCAAGCGATTCTCCTGCCTTAGCTTCCCAAGTAGCTGGGACCATATGCGTGTGCCACCATGCCCTGCTAATTTTTGTATTTTTTTAGTAGAGACAGGGTTTCACTATGTGTTGGCCAGGCTGGTCAAACTTCTGACCTCAGGCAATCCTCCCGCCTTGGCCTCCCAAAGTGCTGGGATTATAGGGGTAAGCCACCGTGCCTAGCCAAGTTCTACATTTTAATTGAACTTTTTTCTTTCTTTCTTTCTTTCTTTTTTTTCCCCAAGATGGGAGTCTCACTCTGTCGCCCAGTCTCAATCTGTCACTGAGCTTGATTTTGGCTCACTGCAACCTCCACCTCCCGGGTTCAAGTGGTTCTCCTGCCTCAGCCTCCTAAGTAGTTGGGATTACAGGTGTGTGCCACCACACTAGGCTAATTTTTGTATTTTTAGTAGAGATGGGGTTTTGCCATTTTGGCCAGGCTGGTCTCGAACTCCTGACCTCAGGTGATCCACCCACCTTGGCCTCCCGAAGTGCTGGGATTACAGGCGTGAGCCACTGTGCCTGCCCTTAGTCAAACTTTTAATGGCACTTTTTCTTCTGCCTTTTGAACAAGGACCCTGCATTTTCTTTTCTTTTTAATAGAGACAGGGGTCTCACTATGTTGCCCAGGCTGGTTTCGAACTTCTGGACTCAAGCAGTCCTCCCACCTTGGCCTCCCAAAGTGATGGGATTACAGGGGTGAGCTACGGCAACTGGCCATGGGCCCTGCATTTTTTCTTTTCCTTTTTTTGAGACGGAGTCTCGCCCTGTCGCCCAGGCTGGAGCGTGCAGTGGTATGATCTCAGCTCACTGCAACCTCTGCCTCCCAGGTTCAAAAAATTCTCCTGCCCCAGCTTCCCAAGTAGCTGGGATTACAGGCACACGCCAATACACTCAGCTAATTTTTGTAGTTTTAGTTGAGACAGGGTTTCACCATGTTGGTCAGGCTGGTCTCGAACTATTGACTTTGTGATCTGCCCACCTCGGCCTCCCAAAGTGCTGGGGTTACAGGCGTGAGCCACCGCGCCCGGCCAGGCCCTGCATTTTCATTTTGCACTGGGTCTCACAAATTATGTAGATGACCCTGGAGAGAGGCCAGGAGGGTCATATAGACCTGGAAGGGTCTTAAAATTTGCCATTCTCCCCACACAAGGTTATAGAGGTACACTGATCAGAATAAAACAAGAAACCACTCATCATACAATTTTAAACTGGAGCCTGACCCCAGACCACACTGTCTGTGGTAGATTATTATTCCAGCTGTCCACTGTTGTATAACAAGCTGCCTGAACTTAAGCTCAGCTGAGGGTATCTGCCAGAGCACCTCTGCCTGCTTTTCCAGCACGGTGGCCTCAGGGTATCCAGAATTCCTACTTGGGGACTCAGAGCACCAACAACCAATGCGTCATAGTATTTTATGACCTACTGACCTAGCGTCTCTTCCACTGTACTCTACTGACTGTAGCAGTCATAGCCCATAGAGCCAAGGGGAGGAAATACAGAATCCACTTCTCAATGCGGGACTGATGAGGTTACAGAAATTCATATGGGATGGGACCTATTGTTGTACTATCTTTGAAAAGTATTAATTGGCCACATCTGTGAATTACATCTTAAATCCTTTATCTTGTAAAAAGCATCATAAATTTACATTATGTTTGTAGGGGGGTGGATTATGAATTTAAAAGTTATTAGTTTGTTGAATATAAGCTTTTAAAGGCTAGGCACAGTGGCTCATGCCTGTAATCCCAGCATTTTGGGGGACCAAAGCAGAAGGATTGCTTGAGGCCAGGAGTTCAAGACCAGCCTGAGCCATGTAGCAAGAACTCTTCTCTATAAATAGAAATAAAAATTTTAAAATAAGCCTTTAAAATATTTCATAACTTTTTTTTTTTAGACAGAGTCTGGCTCTATCACCCAGGCTGGAGTACAGTGGTGTGATCTCAGCTTACTGCAACCTCCACCTTTCGGGTTCAAGCAATTCTCCTGCCTCAGCCTCCCAAGTAGCTGGGATTACAGGCCCGTGCCACCACACCCAACTAATTATTTGTATCTTATTAGAGACGGGGTTTCACCGTGTTGTCCAGGCTGGTCTTGAACTTTAGAGCTCAAGCGATCCTCCCACCTCGGCCTCCCAAAGTGCTGGGATTACAGGCATGAGCCACCGTGCCCAGCCTTCATCGTCAGTTGCTCGTTTTGTTTTGTTTTGTTTTGAGACAGAGTCTGGCTCTGTCACCCAGGCTGGAGTGTAATGGCTTGATCTCAGCTCATTGCAACCTCCGCCTCCTGGGTTCAAGCGATTCTCCAGCCTCAGCCTCCTGAGTAGCTGGGATTACAGGCACATGCCACCATACCCGGCTAATTTTTGTATTTTTAGTAGAGACAGGATTTCACCATGTTGGTCAAGCTGGTCTCAAACTCCTGACCTGGTCTTGGCCCCCCAAAGTGCTGTGATTACAGGCATGAGCCACCGCGCCTGGCCCATCACCATTTTTTAATACCTGCTTTGGCATTTCTACATTTAAAATATATATATCAGGAGATGCCGGGGGTGGTGGCTCATGCCTGTAATCCCAGCACTTTGGGAGGCCAAGGCAGGTGGATCACTTGAGGTCAGGAGTTCGAGACCAGCTTGGCCAACGTGGTGAACCTTCATTTCTATTAAAAATACAAAAAGTTAGCCTGGAGTGGTGGTGTACTCCTGTAGTCCCAGCTACTTGGGAGGCTGAGGCAGGAGAATCATTTGAACCTGGGAGGCAGAATTTGCTGTAAGCCAAGATTGCACCACTGCACTCCAGTCTGGGCAACAGAGCTAGACTCCATCTATAAAAAATAAATAAATAAATAAAAATCTCAGGAGCTTCAAAAAAAATGTAATGGCTTAGGTCTTTCTCATTCTCTGGGATAAGGGCCTTATTATGGTACATTCTACCACCCCCATCCCGCAGCATGTAGTACTGAGCATATAGTTGGTGCTTAATATATACGTGTTTCACTGTTAGCTAAGACAGAAGAGAAACTATGGCTTTAGCCTGAAGACGAACCTCAAAGGAACAAGGCTTATTGAATGACTAACGCTTTAATTTCTGGTCATTTCATTGTCACTATATCCAGTCTAAAACTGATATAATTTCCTTCATTGGCTCACATTGGATGGCTCCAAAGGGAGAATGAAAGCCAGATAATCAGGACCAGATAATC
This sequence comes from Colobus angolensis palliatus, assembly GCF_000951035.1. Taxonomy (NCBI): domain Eukaryota; kingdom Metazoa; phylum Chordata; class Mammalia; order Primates; family Cercopithecidae; genus Colobus; species Colobus angolensis. The sequence continues at coordinate 3,720,251 of NW_012116710.1, forward strand.
AAGATAATCAAGATGTGCTTGTGTTGCTTTGTTTTGCTGAAATGATAAGGACAATCCTCTCAGTTCTCCCTTTCACTCTCCATTATCTACAGTTCAGCCTCATGCTGGAGGCCACACCAGCTACTGGAGATGTAGAGATGCCCAGCAGAGTCCCTGCCCTTGAGGGCCTCATTGTGCAGTGTGGAGGAGAACAAATGAATTACAGGCCCAGGCAAGGCATTGAAACATAGTAGTCTATCTACAGGTCAGTGTTCCTCGGAGACGGCATGACTGGATAAGTGGGAAGGGAGGGTCTGCTGGGGGAGGAGTGTGTTCAGGAATGAAATGACAAATGAAATTCTCCAAGGGAAGGAGATGGGGAAAGACAGGCAGAAGAAACAGGGCAAGTAAAGATACACACAGAGGCAGGAGTTGGCACTCTTCATGGTAGCCAGACTCCAAGATGACTGCCAGTGATCCCCACTTCCTTTATTCACAGCTTGTGAAATTCCCTGCCATATTTTGTCAGGGTTGGTCTGCATGACCAATAGAATACCGCAGAAGTGGCGGTGTGTCACTTCCAAGGCTAGTTCTAAAAAACTATATGCATTGCTGCCAAAAAAGAAAAAAAAAGTAACTTAACCCAAGATTTTTTTTTTAAGCCCTGTTTCTTCTATCTCTTTCTCTGTCTGTTGGATCATTTGTGCTGAAGGAAGTCACAGTCAGTCCTATACAGAGACCCACATGATGAGGAACTGAGGCCACTTGCCAGCAGCCACATGAGCAGATTTTCAGGCCCATCAAGCCTTCAGATATCACGGTCCCCACTGACTGCAACCTCAGCTTTTGTTTTTTGACTATGACCTCATGAGAGACCTTGAGCCAGAGCCACCAGCTAAGCCCCGGCTGAACTGGACTCTCATAAACTGCATGAGATAGTAAATGCTTGTCTTAGCTGCTGAGTTTTGGAATAATTTGTTACACAGCAATAGATCACTCATACAGTGTGTGTGTGAAAGGAAATCTAAGTAGTTTGGTTTGTTGAGTGCCTAAGTTTGGTGAAAGACTGGCTCATTGGAAGGGGCTGGGAAGCACCTGGGCTGTCCACTTCAGGCCCCATGCCTCAGTTGAAGTAGTCAGTTACAGAGGACTTCAGTGTTTGCCTTTTCTTCTTATCCTAAGAAACGTTTGGGGACCCACCCCTCCCCTACTCTCAGCCCCTGCTATTTGGCTGGGACTCTCCCCCTGGTGCCAGGAATGGAAGCTGTAACTCAGGCACAGGCCCCTGGTCACTGTGATTGGTTCAGGGATGGACACATGACTCAACGGATCCAATCAGAGTGAGTCTCAGGTTTTAGAGGAAGCTTCCAAATAAGCCTTCTGGGCTTTCCCACGGACTTGAACTGGGAGGGGAGGGAAAGCTGGAGCTGCCATCTTTTTATTTATTTATTTATTTTTGAGATGGAGTCTCGCTCTGTTGCCCACACTGGAGTGCAGTGGCGCCATTTCATCTCACTGCAAACTCCCTCCCAGGTACAAGTGATTCTCCTGTCTCAGCCTCCCAAGTAATTGGGATTACAGGTGCTCGCCACCATTCCCAGCTAATTTTTTGCATTTTAGTAGAGACAGGGTTTCACCGTTTTGCCCAGGCTGGTCTGGAACTCCTGATCTCAGGCAATCCACCCACCTGGGCCTCCCAAAGTGCTAGGATTACAGGCATGAGCCACTGCGCCCGGCCCTCAGCCACCTTTACACAATGAGAGCAGAGCCTGGAGTTCACGTGGTCCTTCAACCTCTGTTGAGCACTGAAACCAGCCAGACCTGCAACAGCCAGACCGGGGCTTTTCAGTTCCATGCAGGAAACATTCCCCCTTTTTGGACTTAAAACAATTAAGTTAGTTTTTCTATCGCTGATAGCAGAGCCCTAATAGATGCCCTGGAGGTTAGCTGTTGATTTTCTCTCTGGAAACTGAATATTGACATTCAGTGAAGCTCATGTCTTCTCCTTCTGAAGAGCGTTCCCTTCAGACCACGTGCGGAAATCACTGGGAGTTATGCACACGCTTTCAGGAGGAGGGAGTCTTTGAACTGAAGGAGTGTTCCGGGCCCCAAAGACCAATGTGGGTAAAAGGCTACCCACTGCCTTTAGTCTTCCTTCCGCTATTCATCCCTCAGGTGGCTTGCTTTGCCCCACAGCCTCTGAGGTTCTTGTGGATTCACAGGGCTTCTTGTTGGAGAGGCTTTGTCAGACCAGATTCAGTTCATTGTGAGAACTCTGGAATTATTATTTTTATTTTATTATTTTTTTTATCTGACCAGAAGCCATTTATTACCAAACCAATTTATTTCTTAGAGTTCAAAACCTTGTGTGAGAAGCTTCCCTGGCCTGGATGGAGATCACACATTTTTTTTTTTTTTTT
>NW_012116710.1:3725076-3727686 GCF_000951035.1 Colobus angolensis palliatus
CTTTTTTTTTTTTTTTAGCAACTATTTGGATAGAATTTCTAACAAGGAGAAAATATGCAAGAAACATCCTTACATAGAACCTACACCTTTAATCATTATAGTATATTTGTTCAATAAATAAATAGGCCCTCAAACATAGTACATAACTAATCTTAATAAAGAAAACACCAACAGGCCAGTTGCAGTGACTCACACCTGTAATCCCAGCACTTTGGGAGGCCGAGGCAGGCAGATCACTTGAGCCCAGGAGTTCAAGACCAGCCTGGGCAATATAGCAAAGACCCTGTCTCTATAAAAAATACAAAAATTAGCCCGGGCATGGTGGTGCATGCCTGTGGTACAAGCTACACGGGAAGGCAGAGGTGGGAGGATCACTTGAGCCTGGAAAGGATCTAATGAGCTATGATCATGCCACTGCACTCTGCACTCCAGCCTGGGTGACAGAGGGAGACCCTGTCTCAAAACACACACACACACACACACAAACAAACAAACAAAAAACACCAATATCCTCAAAATGGTAATCCAAAACAAGATTAATCTTGACTGAAAGCCACAATGCTGAAGGGGGGAAATGAAGAGTGTCTAATATATGCTATACAGGCTGGGTATGGTAGCTCACCCCTGTAATCTCAGCACTTTGGGAGGCTGAGGCGGGCGGCTCACGAGGTCAGGAGATCGAGACCATCCTGTCTAACACGGCGAAAACCCGTCTCTACTAAAAATTAAAAAAAAAAAATTAACCAGGCATGGTGGCGGGTGCCTGTAGTCCCAGCTACTCGGGAGGCTGAGGCAGGAGAATGGTGTGAACCCGGGGGGCGGAGCTTGCAGTGAGCCGAGATCAGGCCACTGCACTCCAGTCTGGGTGACAGAGCAAGACTCCGTCTACCAAAAAAAAAAAAAAAATTTGCTGCACAATTCTTACTCATTTCTGTATTTGTCCTTACTGAGGTTTACTTATAATAAATAGTCACGAAAGCTTACAGCTTAGAGAGATCGTAGAGACCTTTCAGTGCAAACCCTTCTAGCCCCCACATTTGGCAGATGCAGGGTGCTCTGCATCACATGGAGCCATGGGCAGCTGAGAGCCCAGCTGGATCTCCTGAGATCAAAGCCCAGCTGTCATTTACAAGCTGTGTGACCTTGACAGGGACTCAACCTCACAGAGACTTAATCTTATCTTCAAATGGAGCAAGGAATACCTATGTCACAAGATTACTGAGAGAATTAAAAAACAGAAGATACAGAAAGAGCTTGGCATTTAGTAGGCATCCAGCAAATGTTCCTTTACCTGTTCAAATAGCTTTTCCACACTTCAGATTATTTCTCTAATATAGAGTTCCTGAAGTTAGGGCTGACCATGGTGGCTCAACACTTTAGGAGGCCCATACTTTGGGAGACCAAGGTGGGAGGATCAATTAAGGCTGGGACTTCAAGACCAGACTGGGCAACATAGAGAGACTCTGTCTCTACAAAAAAAAAAAAATAAAAAAGTTAGCTGGGCATGGTGGTACTTGCTTGTGGTCCCAGCTACTTGGGAGGCTGAGTGGGGAGGATCAGTGGAGCATGGGAGGTCAAGACTGCAGTGAGCCATGATTGAGCCTGGATGACTGCACTCCAGCCTGAGTGACAGAGCGAGACCTTGTCTCAAAAAATTAAAAATAACAAACAAAAAAACAAAGTTGAGAAGGCCAGGTGTGGTGGCTCATGACTATAATCCTTGCACTTTGGGAGGCCAAGGCTAGTGGATCACTTGAGCCCAGGAGTTCGAGACGAGCCTGAACAACATGGCCAGACCCCCATCTCTACCAAAAAATACAAAAAAATTAGCCAGGCATGATGGTGTGTTCCTGTAGTCCCAGCTACTGTGGGAGGCTGAGGTGGCAGGATCACCTGAGCCTCCCCAGGGATGTAGAGGCTGCAGTGAATCATGATTGCACCACTGCACTCCAGCCTGGGTGAGACCTTGTCTCAAAACAAAAACAAAAACAACAAAACAGCCAGGCTCCGTGGCTCACACCTGTAATCCCAGCACTTTGGGAGGCCAAGGTAGGCGGATTACCTGAGGTCAGGAGTTTGAGACCAGCCTGGCCAACATGATGAAACCCCGTCTCTACTAAAAATACAAAAAAATTAGCCAGGCATGGTGGCGGGCACGTGTAATCCCAGCTATCTGGGAGGCTGAGGTAGGAGAATTGCTTGAACCTGGGAGGCAGAGGTTGCAGTGAGCCGAGATCACTCCCATTGCACTGAAGCCTGGGCAACAAGAGCATCTCAAAAAACAAACAAAATCTCAAAAAAACAAAACAAAAAACCCAACAAAACTCCAGAAGTTGAATACTTGGATCAATTGGTATAAACATTTTTGGATCTCAATCTATATTGCCAACTCACTTTCCAAAATGATACTAATATAACTCCTATCAGCGGCAAGTGAGATTGCCAGTCACACTACACATTTGCCAGCATAGAATATGATAATTTATTTTTTTCTGTGGGTTATTAGAAAAAGGAAAGTACCACCATTTTAAGTTGTATCTCTTTGATTAATCACAGGGATGAATATTTCCTTATATATGTGTTGCCTGTTTTCTTTTTTTTTTTTTTTTT
>NW_012116710.1:3728016-3730705 GCF_000951035.1 Colobus angolensis palliatus
TTTTTTTTTTTACCCAGACAGGGTCTTGCTCTGTTGTCAGACTGGAGTACAGTGGCGCAATCTCTGCTCACTGCAACCTCCGACTCCCAGGTTCAAGGGATTCTCCTACCTCAGCCTCCCAGGTAGCTGGGACTACAGGTGCACACTACCACGCCCAGCTAATTTTTGTATTTTTGGTAGAGACAAGGTTTCACAATGTAGCCCAGGCTGGTCTCAAACTCCTGACCTCAGGTGATCTGCTCGCCTTGACCTCTCAAAGTGCTGGGATTACAGGTGTGAGCCACCTCACCCAACCTGTTCCCTGTTTTCTGACTTAACTGTTTGTGACCTTGGACCATTTGGGTATTGGTGTTTTTTCTTACCAATATATATGAATTATTTTTTATGATAAAGAAGTTAACTTCTCCAGCCTTGGCAACATGGTGAGACTCTGTCTCTACTAAAAAATACAAAAACTAGCCCAGTGTGGTGGCATGCGCCTGTAATCTCAGCTACTAGGGAGGCTGAGGCAGGAGAATTGCTTGAATCCAGGAAGCGGAGATTGCAGTGAGCCAAGATTGTGCCACTGTACTTCAGCCTGGGTAATAAAGCAAGAGTCCGTATCAAAAAAAGAAAAGAAAAGAAAAGAAAAGAAAAGAAAAAGAAAAAAGGCCGGGCGCGGTGGCTCACGCCTGTAATCCCAGCACTTTGGGGAGCTGAGATGAGTGGTTAAACTTGAGGCCAGGAGTTGGAGATAACATCGTGAAATCCCATCTCTACTAAAAACACAAAAAATCAGTTGGGTGTGGTAGTACATGCCTGAGGCTGATACAGGAGAATTGCTTGAGCCCCCGAGGCAGAAGTTGAAGTGAGCAAAAACAAAACAAAACAAAATAAAACAAAAAACAAACAAAAAAGAAGTTAACCTTTTTTTTCTTTTTTTTTGAGACGAGTCTTACTCTGTCACCCAGGCTGGAGTGCAGTGGCGAGATCTCCGCTCACTGCAACCTCCACCTTCTGGATTCAAGGGATTCTCCTGCCTCAGCCTCCCAAGTAGCTGGGAGTACAGTCGCCCACCACCACACCCAGTCAATTTTTGTATTTTTAGTAGAGACAGGGTTTCACTAAACCTGTTGGTCAGACCGGTCCTGAACTCCTAACCTCAAATGATCCACCTGCCTTAGCCTCCCTGTCAATGGGACCTTATTTGGAAATAAGGTCTTTTCAGACACAATGAAGCTGAAGTGAACTTGTAGTGGAAAAGGGTCTCACTCTGTCACTCAGGGTCTGCAGTGCAGTGGCACCATCTCAGCTCACTGCAGCCTCGACCTCCCTGGGCTCAGGCATCCTCCCACTACCACCTCCGGATTAGCTGGGACTACAGGCATCCGCCACCATTTATTTGTTTATTTTGTTTATTTTTTTTAGAGACGGGATTTCCCCATGTTGCCCAGACCGGTCTCATATTTCCTGGGCTCAAGCAATCCTCCTGCCTTGGCGGCCTCAGAAAGTGCTGGGATTACAGATGTGAGCTACTGCACTCGGCCTAGCTGAAGTCTTAGTAAGAAGATAGGCACAGGGAGAACGCCAAGAGACAACACTGGCAGAGATTGGAGTGATGCACCTGCAGGCAAGGGCCTCCAAGGATGGCCAGCACTGCTAGAAGCTCAGTAGAAGCAAGGAAAGATACTACCCAGAGTCTGAGAGGGAACGTGGCCCACTGATACCTTGATTTCAGACTTCTGGCCTCCAGAACGATTTTTTATTTGTGGTACCAAATTTGTGGTACTTCGTTATGGTAGCCCTGAACACTGATATACCAAATTAAGGCCAAATTTTTTTTATTAAAATTGGGACTGGACAGAAATGATTCCATGCTGAAAGTGGAAGTGCTGGGCGTGTAGAGTAGGACCCAAAGTGACTCTACTTTGCAAATTACACCACAATGAAACCCAAATGACTGGAAGATTTAAATGTAAAAAATGGGCCAGGCGTGGTGGCTCATGCGCGTAATCCCAGCTCTTTAGAAGGCAGAGGTGGGTGGATCACTTGAGGACAGGAGTTCAAGACCAGCCAGGCCAACATGGTGAAACATCCTCTCCACTAAAAACACAAAAATTAGCCAGGCGTGGTGGCAGATGCCTGTAATCCCAGCGCTTTGGGAGGCTGAGGTGGGCGGATCACCTGAGGTCAGGAGTTCAAGACCAGCCTGGCCAAAAGGATGAAACCCTGTCTCTACTAAAAATACAAAAAAAATTAGCCCAGTGTGGTGGCAGGTGCCTGTAATCTCAGCTACTCAGGAGGCTGAGTCAGGAGAATAGCTTGAACCTGGGAGATGGAGGTCGCGGTGAGCTGAGATTGTGCCACTGCACTCCAGCCTGGGCGACAGAGTGAGACTCCGTCTCAAAAATAAATAAATAAATAAATAAATATAAAAAAGAAAAAATGAAACCATAGGAGTATTAGAGGAAGGCTGGGCGCAGTGGCTCATGCCTATAATCCCAGCACTTTGGAAGGCCAAGGCGGGCGGATCACGAGGTTAGGATTTCAAGACCAGCCTGGCCAATATGGTGAAACCCTGTCTCACTAAAAAATACAAAAAATGGCCGGGCGTGGTGGTGTGTGCCTATAGTCCCAGCTACTCAGGAGGCTGAGGCAGGAGAATCGCTGGAACCCAGGAAGCAGAGGTTGCAGTGAGCCGAGATCAAGC
>NW_012116710.1:3731205-3738653 GCF_000951035.1 Colobus angolensis palliatus
TCGGCCTCCCAAAGTGCTGGGATTACAGGTTTGAGCCACCGCGCCCGGCCGAAAGTCAATTTTCTGCATGCTAATAAATACCTTAAACAAAATCAAAGGTCAAATGATAAATTGGGAAAAAATATTTGCAATTCAATTCATAGGTGAGCCAGGCGTCTCATACCTGTAATCCCAGCACTTTGGGAGGCAGATCACCTGAGGTCAGGAGTTTGAGACCAGCCTGGCCAAGAAGTTGAAACCCCATCTCTACTAAAAATACAAAAATTAGGGGGGTGTGGTGGCGGGCGCCTGTAATCCCAGCTACTCAGGAGGTTGAGACAGGAGAACTGCTTAAACGGAAGGCAGAGGTTGCAGTGAGATGGCACCATTGCACTCCAGCCTGGGTGACAAGAGCAAGACTCTTCCAAAAAATAATAATAAAAAGTAAATACAATTCACGGATGAAGGACTGGTTTCCCTAATGCAAAAAGAGCTCCAAAAATCAATTAAGAAGAAACGTAGAACCCCACAGACAAATAGTCAGGACTGGGATAGTTAGGATATGAATAGGCAATTCACATAAAGGAACATGTAAATAAATCAAATATGCAAAAAGAGAGCCACCATCATAGTGAGAGAAACTACACTGAGAGACCACTTCTCACCTAACAGGTTGGGCAAAGTCAAAAAATTTAGCCAGGTGTGGTGGCAGGCCTGTAGTCCCAATTACCCAGGAGGCTGAGGTGAAAGGATCCCGTGAGCCCAGGAGTTTGAGCCCAGTCTGGGCAATACACAGAGCCCTCTCCCCACAAAAGGTTTAATAACTGATTCCGATGTGGTTTCAGTATATTCTTGACTAAGAAGGGCAGTCAGTTAAGACCACATCACTGGGTGACCTCTTAGGGTTCTTTGCAATGCTGGGACTTTGTGAACCATCGTAATTGCTCCTAGCATTATTCCCACCTGTTAGCATTATCCGAACATCAAGACATCAGGTGCTCTAGAAAATCAATTGGGCAGGGCACAGTGGCTTACATCTGTAATCCCATCACTTTGGGAGGCTGAGGCGGGAGGATCACTTGAACCCAGGAGGAATTTGGGACCAGCCTGAGCAACACAGTGGGACCCTGTCTGTATTTTTAATTTTTGAAATATAATTTTTTTTTAAGTTTAGAAAAAGAAAGAGGAGCAATCATAGAGTGGCTAACTATAGTGTAATGGTTAGCTCCCTTGGTTTGATTCTTGGCTCTGCCACTTGCTACCTATGCGAAATTGGGTAAACCATTTAACTTCTGAACCTCAGTTTTCTTTTCTGTAAAATGGATATAACATAGTTCTTACCTCACAGGGTTGTTATGGAGAATTAATGAGTTTAAAAATGCAAAGCATTTAGAACAGTGGCTGGCACATGGTAAGCACCATATAAGTGTTAGCAGGGTAACCCTAAAGTCTGAAAGTATAGATAATTTTAGTATGTATTAGCAACAGACCATTTATTCTGAAAATTCCTATGTGTTTCCAGACTTGGTAGCCACTCTATATATACTAGGTACTTTAAAAATATATTATCTTGTGTCTGGGTGTGGTGGCTCACTCCTGTAATCCCAGCAATTTGGGAGGTCAAGGCTGGTGGATCACTTGAATCCAGGAGTGCAAGACCAGCCTGGGCAACATGGTGAAATCTCGTCTCTACAAAAAATACAAAAAATTAGCCAGGTGTGGTGGTGTGCCCCTGTAGTCCCAGCTACTCATGAGGCTGAGGTGGGAGGATCACCTGAGCCCAGAAAGTGGAGGTTGCAGTGAGCCAAGATGGTGCCACTGCACTACAGCCTGGGTGACAGCAAGACACTGTCTCAAGAAATAAATAAGTATAAATACATACATACATACATACATACATACATACACTATTTTCTTTAATCCTCCCAATAGTCCTATAAGGTTGGTTTTATCTCCATTTTACCAATAAGGAAATAAGGGATCAGAGCGTGAAGTTACTTGCCTAACGTCAAACAGCTAGTGAGGGCTAGGGACAAGGTTCACACTACTCAGGTTCTTTTCACTCCAGCTACTCTGTCATCTTAGGCCATCTCCTCTGGTGTGCCTTTCTCAGTCGCCCAAGTCATCCTTTGGTCCACTGAGAATGGAAAAATCCAGCCCAGTTCCAGATGCTGGGCCCCAGCCGGAGCTCCTGCCTGACTCTGATGCTGCCACATGATAGGCTGATTTATAGAGAAGTTGGGGAGCATTCCCCACACCCAGCGTCACCCTGATGCAGGATTCCTAAGGTGGAGGGAGAAGCAGGCTGGCAGCTCCGCCTCCTGAGAAGCTGGTGGGGGCTGGGGGAAAGGGCGGTGGAGAGAAAGGCCACTGATGCCCCATGGAGAGATGCCAGGGCTTACATTTACACTGGGGCATAAACATAGCGGCCCCACAATTCCTTCTAACTCTGTCCCTTAGGTAAGCCCCAGAGTCTCCTAAGTGCATCCACGCAGGCTTGTTTTAAGGCACCATCGACGTGAGCAAAGTGTGCAGTGACCTTTTCTAAATAGATCTCATTGGGCTGTGACTTTGAAAGCAGGCCAAAGGCCCCAACCCAAAATAGACAGCCTACTGCCCTGTTATTTTCATGGCTTAAAAAAAAAAAAACAAACCCTCCAAAGCAAAGCAAGTATTTTTATCACAGGCCTCTCTTAGAATAGCAACACCTATTTACTTGGAGGGAGGAGACTGCAGGGACAGTTTCAGAGCTGGGCGACTGTTCCGGACAGGGTGGATGAGCACACACAGAGGGAATCCTCCTACCCATCACAGGGCCTGGCCGGCTCCAGTACCTCTACCTCCAGTACTTACACACAGGTCCCAGCCCACCCCACACCGTGCACCTCATTTTTTTTTTTTTTTTTTGAGATGGAGTCTTGCTTTGTCACCCAGGCTGGTGTGCAGTAGCCGAGATCTTGGCTCACTGCAACCTCTGCTTCCTGGGTTCAAGCAATTTTTGTGTCCCAGCCTCCCTAGTAGCTGGGATTATAGGCACCTGCCACCACACCCATCTAATTTTTTTATTTTTATTTTTAGTGGAGACGGTTTTGCTATGTTGGCCAGGCTGGTCTTGAACTCCTGACCTCAGGTGATCCACCCATCTTGGCCTCCCAAAGTGCTGGGATTACAGGCGTGAACCACCGCACCCAGCCATACCTCTCTTTCTAAATGGCTCCTGCTCCTCCAGGTCCTGACCACAGGCTTTGCTTTCATGTTTGGAGCTGCAGCACTCAGACCCTTTACTTCTCTCCACCACTAAAATTCAGATCTTCTTAGGGCCGGAGGCTCATCAAATCTAAACAACATACATCAGCCATGAATAATCAGTTGTAGCTGAATTTTTACTGAGCACCGCAGAATGCCAGGGACCACGCTAAGCATTTCTCGTGTATTATCTCACTAAACTTTTAGGCCTGCTCTATGAGGTTGGGCTATTAACAGTCCTATTTTACATAAGGTAAGACTGAAACTTAGATTAAGTCATTTGCCCAGAATCACACAGTTAAGCAGAGGAAAAGCTTGGAGATCTGAACTCAGGCTTAATGACTCCCGGCTGTGAGCTCTGGATCATTCTTTGATCATTGTAGGATTTTATCTTATTTTATTTTAGAGACAGGGTCTTGCTCTGTCACCCAGACTGGAGTGCAGTGATGCAATCATGGCTCACTGGCTGGACATGGTGGCTCTCGCCTATAATCCCAACATTCTGGGAGGCTGAGGTAGAGGATTGCTTGAGCTCTGGAGTTTGAGATAAGCCTGGACAACATGGCAAAACCCCATTACTACAATACAAAGAAAAATATTAAAATTGGCTGGGTAGGTGCAGCAAACCACCATGGCACATGTATACCTATGTAACAAGCCTGCACGTTCTGCACGTGCATTCCATTTTTTTGTTTTTGTTTTTTGGGTTTTTTTAGAAGAATAAATTAAAAAAAAGAAAGAAAGAAAAACGAAACACTAAAAATGCTTAATAGTGAAAAAAATTAGCTGGGCATGGTGGCACATGCCTATAGACCCAGTTACTCAGGAGGCTGAGGTGGAGGATTTCTTTTTTTTTTTTTTTTTTTTTTGAGATGGAGTCTCGCTCTGTCGCCCAGGCTGGAGTACAGTGGCCCGATCTCGGCTCACTGCAAGCTCCGCCTCCCGGGTTCACGCTATTCTCCTGTCTCAGCCTCCGGAGTAGCTGGGACTATAGGCGCCCACCACCTTGCCTGGCTAGTTTTTTTGTGTTTTTAGTAGAGACGGGGTTTCACCATGTTAGCCAGGATGGTCTCGATCTCCTGACCTCGTGATCCGCCCGTCTCGGCCTCCCAAAGTGCTGGGATTACAGGCTTGAGCCACAGCACCCTGCTGGGGTGGAGGATTTCTTAAGCTTGGGAGTTCAAGGCTGCAGTGAGCAATGTTCAAGCCCCTGCACTCCAGCCTGGGTGATAAAGACCCTATCTTAAAAAAATAATAATAATAAACAAATACTAGTTTATTTTGAGAAAAATAAATAGGAGAAAGCTCTCACTGTCTCTGGTAGGGGCAGTGTGGTTTGGTGGTTAATGACACACACTCTAGAGTCAGGCTGCCTGAATTTAAATCTGAGCACTGCTACTTTCTAGCTGTGTGACCCTGGGTCATCTATGGAGTGTCTCTGTGCCTTTGCTTTTTTACCTATAGAATAGTAGCATCTATCTCATATGATGGACCTGAGGATAAACATGTGAAAAGTGCTCAGGAAACTGAGGCTCAGAGAAGAATAGTGATTTGTCCAAGGTCACAGAGCACAGTGACTGGTAGAGCTAGAATTCAAACTTAGGAATTTCCGATTCCAAAGCCTATGCTTCTCTAAGGATATTTATGAGTCTACCACTTTCTCTTTCCAATGGTTCCTCCAACCTCAACATTCTGAGATGAGTTACTAAGGAAAAATATTCTCTCTGTGGCATTTCTTCTGTTTTTTGCCTTAAAGTAAAAGCTGTTGGCTACCAACATCATCTCTAAATGAAATGAGGTTTTCCTTCTCAGCACACACAAATGGTTATTAAAGGTGGAGCTGGTCTCTGCTACCTGTACTAGCTGAGAGTCCTCTGCCTACCCTCACCTTCTCTCTGAGCAATTCAGCAAATGCCTATTAGGTGCCCATTCTACCTTGAGGACAGTGCCAACTGTTAAGAAATTATTAGAGCTCTTCAAGCAGGAGGGCAAAAGTTGTGTGGAGATGGAGATGGCACTAACTCGTACTCAGCCCCTACTGTATGCCAGGCACATGGAATCTTCAGAACAACCTACTTTTTCTTTTTCTTTTCTTTCTTTTTTTTTTTTTTTTTTGAGATGGAGCCTCGCTTTGTCACTCCGGCTGGAGTGCAGTGTCACGATCTTGGCTCCCTGCAACTTAGGCCTCCTGGGTTTAAGCAATTCTCTAGCCTCAGCCTCCTGAGTAGCTGGGATTACAGGTGCACATCACCACGCCTGGCTAATTTTTGTATTTTTAGTAGAGACGAGGTTTCACCATGTTGGCCAGGATTGTCTCCAACCCCTGACCTCAGGTGATTCGCCTGCCTTGTCCTCCCAAAGTGCTAGGATTACAGGCATGAGCCCAGCCAGCCACTTTTTCTTTTTTTATGTCTTTGAGACAGGGTCTGGCTCTGTCACCCAGGCTGGAGTGCAGTGGCGCCATCTCGGCTCACTGCAAGCTCCGCCTCCCGGGTTCACAACATTCTCCTGCTTCAGCCTCCCGAGTAGCTGGGACTACAGGTGCCTGCCACCCAGCCTGGCTAATTTTTTTGTATTTTTAGTAGAGACGGGTTTTCACCGTGTGAGCCAGGATGGTCTCAATCTCCTGACCTCGTGATCCACCCTCCTCGGCATCCCAAAGTGAGCCACTGCACTGGGCCAACTAATTTTTTTTTTTGTATTTTTTGTAGAGACATGGTTTGACCATATTGCCCAGGCTGGTCTTGAACTCCTGACCTTAAGCAATCCGCACATCTTGGACTCCCAAAGTGCTGGGATTACAGGTATGAGCCACCAGGCCCAGCCAACAACCCACTTTCTTAACTATGTGGAATTTCCTGAGTATCACCTGTGAAGTAGGTATTATTCCCATTTTATAGCTGATAAACTAGAAGGTCTGCAAGAAGAATTTCCTCGAAGCCACATGGGTTGTAAGAGAGAAATTGCATCTCACACCCAAAACTTAAAATCTAAAAATTATCCCTGGACCTTAGCATCAAAGTGACCTAGGAGCTTGTTAGAAATGCGCAATCTTGGCCAGGCGCGGTGGCTCACGACTGTAATCCCAACACTTTGAGAGGCCAAGATGGGAGGATCACTTGAGGCCAGGACTTTGAGACCAGCCTGGCCAACATGGTGAAACTTTGCCTCTACTAAACACATAAAAATCAGCCTGGTATGATGGCACGTGCCTGTAGTTCCAGCTACTTGGTAGGCGGAGGCAGGAGAATTGCTTGAACCCAGGAGGTGGAGGTTGCAGTAGCCGAGATCATGCCACTACACTCCAACCTAGGCTCCAGAGCAAGACTCTGTCTCAAAAAAATAAAGCACAATCTCAGGCTGCCCTCAGACTTGCTGGATCAGAAACTGCCTTTTATAGGACCCTTCAATGATTCTCGTGCACATTAAGGTTTGAGAAGTACTTCTTTGGTGACAAGGAAAGGCAAGGAGATACAGGGAAAGCACCAAGGGCCCGGCAGGAGTGGCAGTCAGCAAAGCAACCCCAGCGGTCAAGACTTGGGAGGGTTAAGGCCTGTGGCAAACGAACTCCTTCTCTCCTGACCTCAGTCTCTTTTCTACTTTTTGTGATGGGACTGCAGAGCTGATAGCTTTCTCTGTGCATTTCAAACTCTGTGCTGATGTGCCCCAAATGAGCTGGGTATAGTAGCAGCTTTCTAGTGTTTATTCCCTAAGCTCAAAAGTAGTTTGACTTCAAACCTCAACTTGAATGGAAAGGAAATCCTAAATTTAAGTAACACATATCAAACACTGGCATATGAGCTTCGTGATGGGTGGCCAACCATGCCAGTTTGCCCAGGACTAAGGGGTTTCATAGGATGCAGGAATTTCACTGCTAAAATTAGAATTGTCCTGGGCAAACTGGGATGGTTGGTCACCATATCCCTCTTTTCAGCTTCTCAAATGAACATATAGGCAATTCCTTACTTAACACGGTGCTTCTAACACTGGCTGCACATTGGAATCACCTGGGCACTTTTGGAAAAATAAGAATGTCTACTCACTAACACAGATGAATTAAATCAGAACCTCTGGGGGTAGGGACTGGGCATTGTTATATAAAAAAATTTTCCCATATGATTTTGTGTGTGTGTGTGTGTGTGTGTGTGTTTGGGTCTGACAGAGTCTCGCTCTGTGGCCCAGGCTGGAGTGCAGTGACACGATCTCAGTTCACCACAACCTCT
>NW_012116710.1:3739438-3745092 GCF_000951035.1 Colobus angolensis palliatus
GCCAGGATGGTCTCGATCTCCTGACCTCGTGATCCGCCCATCTCGGCCTCCCAAAGTGCTGGGATTACAGGCTTGAGCCACCGCGCCCGGCCAGATCAGAGAAGTTCTTACCTTGGCCAAGGTCACACAACTAGGAATTAGTGGTGAACTGTGATTCCCAGTCTGTCCCTTCACACTAAGGCCAAGACAAGAATATGCAAAACTAATTGCTGATGGTAGAAGTCAGAGGTACACAGATGGGAAAGAGGCACGAGCAAGCTTGTCAGGGGGCTGGAGGTGTTCTAAATCTTGATATTAGTGGTTGTTGCAGGGGTGTGCAAGATGTAAACATCTCTGAGCTATATGTGGAAAATAAATGCACTTTAAGTTTACCGTGGTATGTTACACCTGAAAGTCCATAAGTTCTTCAGCCGACAGTGACCTTGCCGTAGGCCCCTCTAGTTGACCCTGGAGGTCTGCACGGGCTATGGACTGAAGAAGGCAAAGGCTGTTGAGTCAGAAGGAACTGGATTCCAGTCCAGCTCATGACATTGGGCAAGTCACTGGACATGGTAAATTGAGGGAGCAATACCTACCTAGCTGGGTTAACCTTGAGGCTTAAGGAAGAAAATACATGTCCAGTCTCTAGCACACAGGGCTTGGCACAGGACAGAACAGGCAATTCCTAAGTGGTCAGTAAATGGTGGCTTTAAGCCATCTTTAAGACATCTGCCCTGTCAGAAGGATACAGAGTCAGAGCCTTCTTGGGGTAACAGGAGCAGCTGAGGAATGGGAACCCCTAAGGACAGAGCATTTACAGAACTTGTCCTAGGCCTTCCTACCCTGTTGAAGAGATCATATGGAGAAGCCAAGTTGAGAGAGAGGCCTGATGTCCCAGTGCCCTAGCTGAGCCTAGCCTTTGAGCTGTCCCCAACAGGGTGCCAACCATGTGTGTGAGCTGTTTTGGACAGTCCAGCCCAAGTGAGCCCCTGGATAATGCTGTTCCTGCCAATGTCATGTAGAGCAGAGCCTGGTCAATTCACAGAATCTCAAGAGGTAATGCATGGATACTGTTTTAAGCCATTAAACTTTGGGGATAAGCAAAACAGGAATTGCTATCTAGAGTAGGAGGGTTCCAATAATCAACACCAAAAACATGCGCCATTGGCTTAGGAACAGAGCAGTGGGCAGAGGCCAGACAGGCCCCAAGGGGATTGTTATTGGAACATGGAAAGTCTGTGAACGTAACTGTAATAGGGCCTTTGCCTGACACAGGGTAGATCAATATGCTGAGACACTAGGTTGCAGCAGAGGAAGAGGTTTAGTTGTATGGCTGGTTAATGAGGCGATGAGAGGAAACCTCAAATCTGTCTCTCCAAGGAATTTAAGGATAGAGTTTCGAAGGGGTTTGGAGTAGGCCAAAGTGTGGAGATTGTCAATTGGTGGAAGAGTGCAGGGTGAAGTCATGGCACAGGGAGATGAAGAAGCTGTTTTTATGCTGGTCTGGTTCCTCCCTGGGGGTCTTCAAACTGATTGGTGTCTACTGTTCCACTGGAAAGTCAGGATCTACTTGAGCAATTTTTTTTTTTTTTTTGAGACAGAATCTCACTCTGTCACCTAGGCTGGAGTGCAATGGCCACGATCTCGGCTCGCTGCAATCTTTGCCTCCTGGGTTCATGTGATTCTCCTGCCTCAGCCTCTCAAGTAGCTGGGATTACAGGCATACACCACCACGCCTGGCTAATTTTGCATTTTTAGTAGAGACAGGGTTTCTCCATGTTGGTCAGGCTGGACTCAAACTCCCGACCTCAGGTGATCCACCTGCCTCAGCCTCCCGAAGTGCTAGGATTACGGGCACGAGCCACCACGCCCGGCCTTGCTTAAGCAATTCTTAAACAAAAGCTTTGTGATTCTTATGTCAGAGATCCTATCTATCTTAAGTGGGTCAAAGTGCAGCCTGGTTAATGTTAATTATAACTGTATTTCTGTCCAGAATTCTTGTTAACCCTGTGAAGACAGCTGAATGAGGAAATTGTTATTGGAGGCTGAGTAAAGGGGACCTGACTTATTCACTGGCAGAATGCTTTAGTAAAACTGTTCCCTGTGATAACGTGAGCACTAAAACATAACTCATGAACTTGCTGATTTGGCTGATACAAAATGTTGATCGCACCAACTGGTTCTTTTTTTTTTTTTGAGATGGAGTTTTGCTTTTGTTGCCCAGGCTGGTGTGCAATGGTGTGATCTCAGCTCATCGCAACCTCCGCCTCCCTGGTTCAAGCAATTCTCCTGCCTCAGCCTCCCAAGTAGCTGGGATTACAGGCATGTGCCACCACGCCTGGCTAATTTTGTATTTTTAGTAGAGACAGGGTTTCGCCATGTTGGTCAGGCTGGTCTCGAACTCCCAACCTCAGGTGATCCACCCACCTTAGCCTCCCAAAGTGCTGGGATTACAGGCGTGAGCAACTGTGCCCGGCCAATTGGCTCATTTTAACTGCATAGCAGGAGGTATGGATAGACAGATGAATTGAAAAAGGAATTGTTCAGGAGTCAAGCAGAACCTAAAGAAAAAGTTTCTCGCCCCAAACTTGCTGGATTGGAAAAAACAACTATTTCTTGTTCTTAATCTTAACAGCCCAGTAAAAATTCTCCCAGAAAACAAAAACCTGAAGGGATGGCCAGACACGATGGCTCATGCCTGTAATCCTAGCACTTTGGGAGGCCTAGGTGGAAGGATTGCCTGAGGCCAGGAGTTTGAGGTTACAGAGAGCCCCAATTGCACCATTTCACTCCAGCCCGGGGGGAGAGAGTGAGATCCTGTTTTTTAAAAAAAGGAAAAAAAATGTGGATTACAGGCGTGGATTATAGGGGAGAAACCTGGTGCTAAAGATCAAATCCAGGGAACTTCTAGTAAAACGTGGCCTCAGGGTCAAAACCAAATCAGTGACACAGTTATAAGACCCTTTTGTTGCTACTTCGGAAGAATTTAAGCATTTGCCAGGTGGATCCTCTCAGCTAGATAAAAAGGCCTCTAAGAATCTTTAGGGAATTTTTCCTCAGCGGTATATGCAGGGTCCAAAGCAGAAAAGCCTTGTCTCAGAAAGAAATTAAGGGTGGCTTTTGTCTAATGCAGTGGATTATAATCTGATACATAGGAAACTCACAACATTTTTAATTGTACTAGCTTGACTGAAAGGAACAGAGACTTTTTTTTTTTTTTTCCTTTTGAGATAGACTCTCGCTCTTTGTCCAGGTTGGAGTGCAGTGGCGGGATCTCCCCTCACTGCAACCTCCACTTCCCGGGTTCAAGTGATTCTTCTGCCTCAGCCTCCCACATAGCTGGGACTACAGGTGCATGCCACTATGCCTGGCTAATTTTTGTATTTTTAGTAGAGATGGGGGTTTCGCCATATTGGCCAGGCTGGTCTTGAACTCCTGACCTCATGATCCGACCACCTTGGCGTCCCAAAGTGCTGGGATTACATGCGTAAGCCACCATGCCCACTGGAACAGAGACATTTTAAAACAAAAAGTAGCCTTTGTGGCCCCAACTCCCTAAGTGCAGGAAGCCAGCAAACATGGTCATTTCTTATGGAAAAGAAGGATAACTCAGAGGGTGGAGCCAAGAGCCTAAGAGACCATTCCCAGGAAGCTGACCCAGGACTTTCACCAACATTTCCTACCCTTCGAGCAGGGAAGATTGTACCCCGTGGAATTTCAGAATGGCCACGGACATGTGACTATCCTAGGTCTCCTGCTTTTGAACGGGAGTGTGTATCGTGGCACCTGGGTTCCTGTTTCATCATTCTACGTTGGGTCTGTTGGGGGAGAGAACTTGTCTCTTTAGTTCACAGGTCTTCAGAGCAGGAGGAGCCACACCCAAAGCCTCAGCAACAACTGCATGAGATTTAGTTGATGAGTAACTTCAAGCCTAGACCTGAGGCTGAATTGGTGTGAGACTCTGGGAGTTATGGGAGGTAAGGGGAAGTTCCTTTTGCATGTGAGAAAGGCTTTGGGGACCAGGTAGTAGACTATGGTGGCTAGTCTCCAAAGATGGCCCAATGACTCATGCCTCCCTGTGTGCATGCCTTTGTGCAGTCCACTCCCACATCATATCTGGGCTGGTTCTGTGACCTACTTTAACCAACAGAAAGCAGCAGATATGATGGATGCCATGCCAGCTCTGGACCTAAGAATTAAGGTGGCCTGGTAGTGTCAGCCTTTACTGTCTGGAAGACCCTGAGTGACCATATAAGAAACCTGTTTACCTTGTGCTCGTAAGACCACATGGAAAGGCCTTGGGTAGGGGAGAAGCCCTGAAACTATCTGGAAAAGACAGGTGTAGCCCTTCTGGTCTGGCTGAGTTCAGACCTCTAGCCACCCCACCAACCTGCCTGACATGAGAATGCCATCTTGGATGTTCTAGCACAATCGAGTCCCTGGATGATATGGTGTAGAGCAGAGCTGACCTCAGATTACCTGAGTCAACCCACGGAGTCATGAGAAGAGAATACAATGGTGGTATATTTTTGAGTGTGTGTGGATTTTTTTTTTTATTGTTGTTGTTTGTTTTTTGAGATAGAGTCTCACTCTTTCATCCAGGCTGGAGTGCAGTGGCGCAATCTCGGCTTACTGAAACCTCTGCCTCCTGGGTTTAAGCAATTCTCCTGCCTCAGCCTCCTGAGTAGCTTGGATTACAGGTGCCTGCCACCATGCCTGGCTAATTTTTTTTTTTTTTTTGAGATGGAGTCTCGCTTTGTCGCTCAGGCTTGAGTGCAGTGGCGTGATCCCAGCTCACTGCAAGCTCCGCCTGCCGGGTTCACACCATTCTCCGACCTCAGCCTCCCCAGCAGCTGGGACTATAGGTGCATGCCGCCACGCCCAGCTAATTTTTGTATTTTTAGTAGAGACGGAGTTTCACCATGTTGGCCAAGCTGGTCTTGAACTCCTGACCTCAAGTGATCCACCCGCCTCGGCCTCCCAAAGTGCTGAGATTACAGGCGTGAGCAACTGTGCCCAGTCAATGGAGTTATTTTGAAGCCACTCAGTTTTGGGATAGTTTGTTATACAGCAGTAAACAACTAAAATGCCATTGGCCAAATCCAGTTAGAAATTAAAGAACAAAAAGCCCACTAAAAGCATGCTTATAATCATCTTCCAGAAGCAGAGAGTAGAATGGGGAAGGGTGGGGAGTGGATCTGGATGGGTGAACTGAAGATAACCAACACTGGTCCTGAAGGCTTAGATACGGGGTAAGAGACAGGGATTCCTGGGTTTGTGACATTCGGAATTGGAAGGATTGTGAGACCTTTGATGAAGCAGGGATGACTGGACAACAACCACGTTTTAGAGGGAAAGGCCTGATTTCTATTCTGGATATATTGAGGTTGAGAGGCTTTGGGACACTCACATGGAAATGTCAAAGGAGAGGATTGTGAGAACTGTCAGCTACAAAGTTGGGAACTGTAGCTGAGGGTGAAGTTGCCCAGAGCAAAAGGCCAGGGTGAGATGAGAAGAGGGCCAAGGACTGAGCTCTGAGGAACCCAAGTATTTAACAGTCAAGCCAGCAAAGAAGACAGAGAAGGGACAACCAGAGAGGTAGGATCAAAAATGAGGATTGTGGAATGTCAGGGAAGCCATGAAAAGAAGATGATAGAAGAGAGCAGTCAATGACA
>NW_012116710.1:3753582-3755979 GCF_000951035.1 Colobus angolensis palliatus
CAGGATGGTCTTGATCTCCTGACCTCGTGATCCACCCGTCTCGGCCTCCCAAAGTGCTGGGATTACAGGCTTGAGCCACTGCACCCAGCCTTGAAGAGGGAGATCTAAGCAACACATCACAGCATCCACTACAGTCCTGTACCCCGTGGATCCCCCTGCTTCATAAAATAAGCTAAACCCATCTGAGAACAGTTTCTCCAGAATTCTGCTTCATCTCTTTTTCTTTCTTTCCTTCTTTTTATTTCCGTTTCTTTCTTTCTTTCTCTCTTTCTCTTCTTTCTTTTCTTTCACCCTCTTTCCTTTCTCTCCCTTTTCTTTCTTTTCCCTTTCCTCTTTCTTTTCCTTTCTAATAAGTTCTCACTCTTTTGCCCAGGCTGGAGTGCAGTGGCAACCATGGCTTACTGCAACCTCAACCTCCGGGGCTCAAGTGATTCTCCCACCTCAGCGTCCCAAGTAGCTGGGACTACAGGTGTGCACCACCACACCTGGCTAATTTTTATAGAGACAGGATCTTGCTATATTGTTCAGGCTGGTTGAAAACTCCTGAGTTCAAGTAATCCTCCCATCTTTGCCTCCTAAAGTGTTAGGTTTACAGGTGTGAGCCATTACACCTGGCCATTTTCTTTTCTTTCTCATCTCTTTTTCTGGGGAAGTTTGAGAAGGTTAGTGGAATGAATGGCAGCTCTCACGCTGCACCTGGTCTCAGGCCACAGCTGATAGTCTGCTTCTCCTTCCTCTCCTGTGCATTCTAGATCCCCTCACCCTCGGCCAGCATCTCTGCTGGTCTAGGTGGCTTATGTAGTGAGATAGCCCTGAGAGGTTTGAGACCGTGGTCACCACGCCTGTCTCAGGTCATGGTTGCCGCATCTGTCCATTAACCATTATAGTTGGTCAGAGAAGAACCAAGAATCACCACAATAGATCTGCTGGAGTGTTAGATGAGTCCCTGCCCATCCTGTTGTGCAA
This sequence comes from Colobus angolensis palliatus, assembly GCF_000951035.1. Classification (NCBI taxonomy): domain Eukaryota; kingdom Metazoa; phylum Chordata; class Mammalia; order Primates; family Cercopithecidae; genus Colobus; species Colobus angolensis. Next base: position 3,754,549 of record NW_012116710.1, read on the forward strand.
CAACAGCCCTGCCTCCTCCTGGTGATCATTTAACCTGGTGATTCCTTTTTTTGCCTGTTGGTCTGTTGGTTCAAGGAGCCTGAAGTGACCAGGTGGCAGCTGATTTGATAAGACAAATTTTACTGGCCTCCTGGGGGAAGCATCCTCCTGCTGGGAATGAGGACTTCTAGACCTATAAAGCCTAGAGCTGTACAGATGAGAGGCCTGATTTCTCCCAGCAGCTCACTGGGAGTACAGTGAGAGCAGCCACTCATACTTCCACCCCCAGATTCCCAGATCCATTTATTCTGCTTCAACAAGACAGCCCCAGTCCCAATCTGGAAATACCATCTCACGTCTCTTTACAGGTCTGCAAAAAGCAGGCACTTGAGCTCTTAATCAACAACCCACGAATGGCTGTTGATTCAGGGTGAATACTGCATGCTGGGGGATGGTGCTCTATCCTTGCAGTGTCATTTCCAGATTGATGCCTTGGCTGCATTTCTTTTTTCTAACTAAAGTGCTTTTTATTAATTTTATTATATTTAATTAATTTTGGGGGGGCTACGGAGTCTCCCTCTGTTGCTGGAGTACAGTGGCACGATCTTGGCTCACTGCAACCTTTGCCTCCTGGGTTCAAATGATTTTTGTGCCTCAGCCTCCCAAGTAGGTGGGACCACAGGTGTGTGTTACTTCATCTGTAACAGCTTTTTGTATTTTTAGTAGAGACGAGGTTTCACCATGTTGCCCAGGCTGGTCTTGAACCCCTGGGCTCAAGTGATCTTCCGGCCTTGGCCTCCCAAAGTGCTGGGATTACAGGCGAGAGCCACTGCACCTGGCCACTAAAGTGCTTTTAAAATTTTTAGACTTGCCAAACATCTTTAATATATAAATTCTTTAATCTATCAACTCAACTCACAGCAACAGCCACAAAGCAGTTAAGGAAGCCACAAAGGAAGAAGCTTGGGAGGGAGAAAGGAAGGTTTTCAGGCTCCTGTTTCCCTCACCTGCAATCCCACTTGCTGCCCTTGAGAACAGGGTCTTAACAGAGAACAAATCAAATCCGGGACCCCAGCAGCCGCCACGCTATGCCCCCGGCGGCTGGGGGCCCCCGATCGCCAGGGGGTGACCCACGCCCCCCGATCCGGGCCCCCAGCAGCCGCCACGCCACGCCCCCCGGCGGCTGGGGGCCCCCGATCGCCTGTATTTGGAGTCATATCATACTCTTCCCTCTGAATATTAATTAGAGTATCCCAGGAGTGTGTCTACTCCCAGCGATATTGCGTGTCACATCCTCCACTCTCACGCGGAAATTCGAAGCAATATCACTGGGTGCGTGTACACCTTTTGTGATATTTAAAGTAATATCATCCTCTCCCCGGTGGATAACAGGAACAAGTCTATTAATTATTAATATTAATAAATATAATAAATATTAATACTAATAATAGA
>NW_012116710.1:3759789-3760137 GCF_000951035.1 Colobus angolensis palliatus
TCGATTTCCTGACCTCGTGATCCGCCCGTCTTGGCCTCCCAAAGTGCTGGGATTACAGGCTTGAGCCACCGCGCCCGGCCTGGAACTAATTATATTGTTAAATGACATTAATATTAATAATTAATATTAAGCGTGCATAATCAGGTACTTAAAATGATTCTCCAAAATTACAATGGTATCCTATTATTAGTACCATTGATAATTATTAAAATCGATCATTGATGTGTAATAACCATATTATTACTCTTAATATCACAGGCAGTGTACACCTACCTGTGATGTTCCTCATATCCTGGGACGGAGAGCATGAATTTAGTTTTAATATCGCAGTAGGTGTACACTGACCCC
>NW_012116710.1:3766841-3772531 GCF_000951035.1 Colobus angolensis palliatus
GCCCCCGACCGCCGCCATGCCACGCCTCCCGGGCTGGGTTTGCTGGTGGCCGCTGCGTGGCAGGTCACTGCATGGAGCGATGGGAGGTGAGAGGAGTGGGAATAGAGGATGCACCCTCCAGTTACTGCTAGGAGTTGGCTCTGGTAGCAGAGGGGGCATAGAGGGATTCCCATCAGGGGCAACAGGGTTGGGATTCCACGTGTGCTGGATGCCGAGGTGTGGCTATATGTGATCTCAGTCTCCACAGCCGCCCTGGGAAGTGGGTTCAGTTACCTTCCCATCTCACATTTGAGAAATCTCGGGCTCACATCACAGCTGGGTGGGGTGGAACTAATGTCTCAGGCAGGAGGTTGGCCCCAGAGCCCAGCTCTTACCCCTCCTGCTATTTTCAGTCCACCAAACTTGTAGAGAGGTGTGTGCGGTGGTGGGGGGCAGCTGAGAAACCAACACAGTAGAGGGGGGCAGGAAATAAACCAGGCAGGAGACAGGCAGTGCTTGGGAGGTCTGCGCGGGGTCTGGGTGTGGGGGGCACCTCTGGGCCTGTGAACCCCGTTCTGTGCTCCCGGCTTGCCCAACTTGGACCCTCAGCCACATGCTGCGCGCTTTAGGTGAAATCTCAGTCCCTCGCATGGTGCGGGCATCTTTTCTCCCTGGCTTTGCCTCTCCTTAAATCAGAGTCTCGGTGGAGATGGCGGGGTGGTTGGTGGTCTATGGTATTTGCCCTCCACCTCCCCATCTTTGTCCTGTCCTATCTGGCCTGTTACCTGGATGTGTGTCTTCAGAGCCTACAAATCAGTGGAGGCCATGGCAGCCTCTCACTGACCGGCCTCTCAAACATTTTTATTCATCAGAATTGTATTAAATGCTGATTCCTAGGCACCCCGTTAGACTCTCTACACCTGCCTGGCATGGATACTTTGAAGAAGGTGCAGAGGGTTGCTGGGCTGTTCCAGGAGGGAATTTGCATTTGTAGAATGTCCACTGTGGTCCTTCCAGCACTCTACTTTCCACGCACACGTGGCATTAAACCTGGAAGTCCTCTGGGTGCTGTGCTAGTGAGGAAGCCTCAGCTGGACGAGGGGCTGCTGGGGCTCGGACTTGATTCCTGGGCTGGGGGCTGGGGGCTTGTTCTCTTCAGTGGGCCTGCTGATGGGATGCCCTGGGAAGTCCTACTGTGCACTCGGGGAAGGTGCAGAGACAGGCTCAGGAAATACAGACCACGGATTTAAAAATTCCTATTGGAAAATCTTTTATGAGCAAATTTGCATCTGACTGAAGACAATCATTGCTTGAATAATTGGTTTGTTTACAAAATTGTCCTATGAGCAAACAGATTAAAGTTTTCATTCATGCCTTGTCTATAACGTAAATAGGAGCTATTACCGTAACTTAAATTAGTTTTAAATTTTGTATCAGATTGCAGTCCAGATTACAAACGGCTGCTTGATAATCTAATTGATAAAATGGAGGAATTTAGTACTTGGAACCCAGAGTGAAGAGAACAGAATGGCTTTGATTTCTCAAAAGAGTGTGACTGAGGGGTGACCTGGGGTGAAGAGAAGTGGCTGGAGTCATTACACTCAATGAGGTGATCTGCCCCAGCCTTTCTCCGTTGTCTTCTGGATAAAACAAAAGGGCGATACATGTGTAAAAATTCAGCACTCAGTTGATCTCTGCCCTGAGCTTCTCATACGGTCATTAATGTGACTGGGCTGTATCTGTGAAGCCTCCCTACAGGCACAAAGGAATTTGGCTAGAGTACGGTGACCGGCGACCTCTGGCGTCTGGGCCGCATGTCATTTCCTAAAGCCCTTTTGGGTGAAATGACAGTTGAAATGTCTGTTGTTCGGAGAAGTGTAATCTCATGCATGAGATGCAGGTTTTAAACACCAAAACCAGGAAGATTGGTGGGAGTGGCTGTCTTCCAAGCGGTTTTCTGTGCTGCCATGGACGAGGTGTGGATGTGTCATCTGTTGGTGAGATCCACTGGTGGAGGGGCTACGCAAACCCGGGTGTGTGTGTGAAGCTACATCTCTTCTGGCATCCCAAGTAAATAGACATTTTGTAAAACTTGTGAATTTAACCCAAACCCTGAGTGTTGAAGTCTGCTGCAGTGTCTTGAGCTCTCTTCTGCATTGAGGGTGAGTGACCTCAAATGACCGATTCCTCAGTGGTGAAAGTTCAAATTTAGCTTCCCTGAGGAAACCAGACCTCAGTCACCCGTGTCTCCATTGTAAACACTGCGGCCCCTACGCGGGTGGCTGCAAGTGTCCAGGCCCTCCTTGGAGAAGCAGCCGTGTGGTGCTTGGTGATTTGATAACATCAGCCACCTTCTGTCTTCTGTCTAATCACGGTACAAATGATTCTCCTACAAGGAAACAGATCTGGTTTCTTCCCTGATCGCTGGAAGAAGCAGCCCGCCTAGGGACTGCACCGTCCCCTGCACTTTCACAGCGAAGCCTGTGTCTGTCTCCGAGGCGTGTCATGTGTGTCGTGGGAATCGCGGGAATTGCCTCCTTAATTCTTCCTGCTTTTGAGGGCTCGGGCAGCTCTGCCTGTTTCACCCGGACGAGTAGCAGGTGATCTCTGGTTGCTGTGGGACCAGGGCTTGTGTTTCACCCGGACGAGCAGCGGGTGGTCTCTGGCTGCTGTGGGACCAGGGCTTGGGGTGCGTCATCACATCCGGTGGCCTGTCCAGGTGGGCATCATTGTCTTTTGCCTGTTGGCTGAGGCAGCTGTGATGCCGGGGGGTCATGTTTGTGTCAGGGCCAAGCTAGTTCTTCCCGTGCACACCTCTGCTGCTGGAGTGTCTTTCCTTATGATGACGTGTTGAATTAGCGTGGAGAATGCAGAGAGGCTCTGGGCCTCTCTTTCTCATTCTTACTCCATGGAGCTGTGATGCCTGACAAGGGAGCCCATAGCCAGAGGCTCCTTTAAATTTAATTAGAATAAAGATTTGATTACATAGCTAAACACATTTGAAAAGAACTTCACAGATTAAATTCCAGATTCAGCCCTTCAGGCCCAGTGGCCATGTTTCGGGGCTCAGCAGCTGTAGGTGGCTGTGTCTTTCTGTGTTGGCTGAGCAGACTGGGACGTTTCCAGTTCAGCAGGCAGTTGTCTTGCATGGCTCCGCCTGTGGTGAGGGCACCTTGGCTGGAGAGCCTCGTGGGGATCCCTTAGGCCTCTGGCTGCAGCCAGGCTGCACAGTTCTGCCCCGAGTCCTCTGCAGGTTCAGGTGGATCGCACCACTGAGCCAGCACTGCTAGACTTGTGGTACTGTGTGCAGACAGCAGAGGGGACATCCAGGCCTTGCAGGGGCTGGGGTGACGGGTCTCCTTGGCCAGGCTCCCGTCTCCGAGTCTTCAGGGGAAATGCATCCACCATCCACACCGTGCACCGGAGGAAAACTGCAGGCTTCTCGGTGGATGGTGAAGTGAGATCATGCAGAGTGACTAGGCTTGGGCTCCTGACCAGCGTGGAACCTGATGATACCTTTAGGTAGAACCTGACATGACTCCGTGTGTACACAGCAAAGAGAATGCAGCGTTTTGAGGTGGAAGGTTCTGGGAGTACTGGCCGTTGGTGATTGTCCTGCCGTGGAGGACTTTGAATGCAGGCACTGGTTTAGGATAATCCTGGTTTCCTGGTCCTGTATGTGGGCATCCCTGAATATCCCAGGCTGGAGGAAGGCAGGGCAGATGGGAGGGTGACAAGAAGTCAGGTGTTTCCAGCTGTGGAGAGATACCATCAGATGGCCAAGATCAGGAGGGTGGTGGCCGGAGGACCAAAGCAGGAGTGCGTGGAAATGCCATGTTTCCCGGGGCGTGGGGAGGACCTGTTGAACTCTATTCCTGGGCAACAGTTCTTCCATTCTCAGGAATCTGTGCCATTGTAATTGACTAGCAAATTCTGTAATTGCTCTAATTACTGTTAAGTCCCCATCCCAATTACCATGAATTAGCAATAGTGATAACAGTTTCCCTGGTCAAGCCTTGCCAAGAATAAACAGTGGAACTAGTTTTAGTTGCCTTGAGTTTCCTCCAAATCGGATTCCTTAGCGGATTGTGTCCCCACAGCTGCTGCAGTTCCCCCTGAGCCTGTCAGGTACATTCTAGACATTCGCATCTCTGCTCGGATGCAGGCGTGCATATTATTTATAGAAAATTGCACTGCGCTGTGATCAGCTTTGAGCTGACATCTAGGTGGGAGACAGAGGCCAAGGGACTGTCCGAGCGTCCTCATTGACTTGGAGCAGGTGCACATCTGTTTAAAAGTTCTAATGGGATGAAATTAGAAATATGAATTTTTAACATTCACGTGTTATGAACTCTGTTCAATGATTTCCTCTGAAATGAGACTATTTGCAGATGAGGCAGTCAGCCTGCAGCTCTCCTTAGAACTGTCCTAGACCTCGATGCCATCCTATGGCCTCTTCCTGGGTGTGGGGTGCTCTGCTTGAAGCCAAACCATAGGAAAGAACGTGGTCAGTGTGCATCACTATGGCAGCCAGCTCAACGCGCACACCCACTGGGAGGGGGGCCGGATCACTTAGCATTTTAAATGCATTTAACATTAAATCAGCAAGTCAGCCAGTGCTTTCTGTAACCAAGCTGCCTGGCTCATGGAAGCCTGACACCTGACTTTTCGGAAGAGAATACTTCTGTGGAGTGTCAATATTTGTCTCATTTCTTGAGACTTTGTTCAAAGTGATGAACGTGTCTAAATTAGGACCTTTTTGTGTAAATTGGGCCACAGCTCTCTAGACACAGGGGAGTAAATGGCTGTGAAAGATGCTGCCTGATGTGAGCCATGGCCAGGCACTTTGGAAGCTAGGATCCCATCTCCAGCCTTTCAAAGGACGTAGAGGAATACAAAATGCAGATGGGAGAGTTCATATTTTTGGCATCTCTGTTCTTTTTGAAATCAAAGTGCAAAGAAAAAGTTTTGCCTTGAGGTCTTACCCCCATACTTGTTTTTCTCCTGAGGTTTTAAAATTTTCTTAACTGCTTTTATCTCCCCCGATCCTTGGGGAACTTCTATCTCCATATCTTAAAAGAAATGGTTAAATTCAACACTGAAATTTAAAAACATGCTTCATATTTTTCTTTTAACTGATGTATCTGACATTGGTGAAGAATTAAGTGGGCGTATTCGTTTATTTTTATTTTTTTTGAGACAGTCTTACTCTGTTGCCCAGGCTGGAATGCAGTGGCATGATCTTGGCTCACAGCAGCCTCACCTCCTGGTTCACGCCATTCTCCTGCCTCAGCCTCCTGAGTAGCTGGGATTATAAGTTCCTACCACCATGGCTGGTTCATTTTTGTATTAGTAGAGATGGGGTTTCAACATGTTGTCCAGGCTGGTCTTGAACTCCTGACCTCAGATGATTCGCTCACCTTGGCCTCCCAAAGTGCTGGGAATACAGGCATGAGCCACCACACTCGGCCTGGGATATTCTTGATTGTAATTGTAATAGATCCCTTTAACAAAAACAAAACAGAACAACCAAAAAAAAAGCTGTCTGAAAAGTCCCAAAATTAAAGAGCTCACTTGGACAGGGAGTTGGACACCAGTTGAGTGGCCCTGCACAAACCATAGTTACATGGGCTACTAGGCCTGTTAGATCCTTAGGGTATTTGAAGTCATGGGGATATTTGCATTTCTGCCTCTGGATATCGTGTTAGTAC
>NW_012116710.1:3776530-3777140 GCF_000951035.1 Colobus angolensis palliatus
GTAATAAGGAAAAAAAGGTTTAGTCGGCATACAGTTCTGTGGGCTGTACAGGCTTCTACATCTGGGGAAACTTACAATCAGGGTGGAAGGTGAAGGGGAGGCAGGCATGCCTTCACATGGCTGGAAGGGGAAGGTGCCGTGCACCTCCAAACAACCAGATCTCAGGAGAACTGTCACGAGGACAGCACTTGGGGGGTTGTGCTAAACCATTAGAAACCACTGCCATGAGTCAATCACCTCCCACCAGGGCCCACCTCCAACACAGGGTTACAGTTCAGCATGAGATTTGGTTGGGGACACAGTCACACCATGTCAGGCTTCCCATTCGTCTCCTGCACATGCTTCGCAAATGGTTCTGTCATTAGTTTTTGTTTTTGTTGATACGTAATATATGTACATATTTTCAGAGTGCATGTGATATCTTGATTCATCCCTATATTGATGAAATCTGGGTACTTGGGATGTCTTTCACTTGAAACATTTTCCTTGTGCTGGTTATGTTCAAGTTACTCTATCCTAGCTGTTTTGAAATACACAGTAGATGACCCACTGCCATCCCCCTGCTGATTTGTCAATAGTAGGTCTTGTGCTCCCATTAGGCTGTGTGTTT
>NW_012116710.1:3777190-3779285 GCF_000951035.1 Colobus angolensis palliatus
CACAGTAGATGACCCACTGCCATCCCCCTGCTGATTTGTCAATAGTAGGTCTTGTGCTCCCATTAGGCTGTGTGTTTGTGTCCGTTACCAGCCTCTGCCCATCCTGCTTATGAGTGGGCTCTGCTGGGCCCTGTTGACCACCTACTCTTGGCCTCCATGAGATCTGCGCTCAGCTCCTGCTTATGAGTGAGAACATGCGCTGTTTCTTTGCTTGGCTCGTTTGCTTAACGTAATGTCCTCCAGCTCCATCCATGCTGCCACAGATGACAGGGCTCTCCACCGTGTGGTGTATTGTTCCTGTGTATGTTCGGGCCATGTTCCCTTCATCCCCTGTTGACGGGCACTCAGGTGATTCCAGACCTTGGCTGCTGTGGATGGTGCTGCATTGAAGCTGGGAGCAGTCACTGGCTTTATACTCGGGGGACGTGAGCCATTTCGTTGTTCTCAAGCAGCCTATCCCCAAAGCCCTCCGTGGAACGCCGCATTCCTTTGTGCCCGTGGCTTCCACTAGGATGAACCACTGGGAAGGGGCTTTGAGTGAACGCTTGGGTTTCTGTCTTTAATTGGCACCCGGCTGCACTGACCAAGCGGGGGTCCCAGTGACCCTGGACACTGCCTCACATAAGGTCTAAAGATGCAGTTAGGTTCTTTTTTTGACTTTAGGAAAAAAAATGGTATAGCTTAACCAGGTCAAAAGCGTTATCAGTTTGTGTTTTTCATATTGGAAAGGTGTATATTTTATTTTCTAAGAAGGAAAAAAATCCTGTTAAATACTCTAACCACAGATGAAATCATGTCAAGGAAAGAGGTACTATTTTGGGGGAAAATTACCCCTTCATGTCAAAGGAAGGAGATGACTTACATTGTTTAATTGAGTTAATTATGAAATCTTAAGTGGTTTTGAAAAGACAAACTGTGGATGCTGCAAGACATGAGACTGATGCTCATTTAACATTAGTCAGCCCTGACAGAATGTGGCTGTTTAAAGCTTCCTCCAGTATTGCTTAATAGGTTGTAAGTTAATGTAAAGATCTGTTTGATGTTTTATTTTCAAAATATTATTGAGAAAAAGTTTGACAGCCAAGGAACAGCCTTCAACCAATTTCTTCCTAATTTCTATCACCAGAAAAATTTGTCCTGTTAATTCCAGAATTTACTTTTGGAAAATTCCTGTAAGGAGAGCAGAGGTATTGGTGGTTGAATGGTGACTTGAATTTAGGTGAAGATCGTTAAATATTTCATAGTCATGTTTGTCTTGGTGGTTTTAGCAATTTTATATTAAATTTAGAACTGCAAGTCAAACCAAATGTTCTTTTGCTTTTGTGATACTCCTTTGTTTGTATGACTATACTGGTAAAGAATGATAAAATGTGTATAGGGTATGTTTTTCTCTGTAGATATTAGGATTTTTAGGGGGAACAAATTAATCATTCTTCTAATAGACATTGTGCTGTGTGTTGGGTCCTTTGAATATTGAATCACTATAATGAGGACCACTTGAAAGTATGTTTCTATACAAGATCTTTTATATGCTGACTTGCATTATGCAAAATCCTTCATCCTCTAAGAAGACTAAGCAATGTGTTGGAGGAGAGGTTTATTTCCCCATTAGGTCTATTCCAAATGCCCAGAATTGAATGCAAGTGTGAATTATGTTTTTGAAGTGGGATGTGTGTGTGTGTGTGTGTGTGTGTGTGTGTGTGGTGGACTCCTTTGTAGGTCATGGGAGGGAGGTAAAGCAAAGATCAGATTTGCTGATGAACATTTGCATATTTTAGTGGAAAAGTCATATGACTTGACTGCACCTGTGTACTCTGATTTTGGTCTCGTTAGTGTCCATAGCCACAAGCCTCAGCCGCCTCTGGGACCCACCCTGAGGGACTGTGGTGAGGGTTATTAGAGTCGTGTCTTAGCGAATGGCACAAACGGCATTGTGGGCCTACTTTGGCTTTGTTTGAACCTGTAGATTGTTAAACTAATTTTAGTTTAACATTTTGAGGATTATAAATTGTGATTCTTGTCTAAGAGGTTTCTGTTGTCTCTGAAGACAGGAGCCACAATACAGATGGTCCCTGGCTCACAATGGTTACATTTG
>NW_012116710.1:3779570-3781013 GCF_000951035.1 Colobus angolensis palliatus
TACGCTGGGTTTATTGGAACAGTTTCATCCCATGGTAAGTCAGGGAGCATATGTGCTCATAAAAGTAGAGACGATCTCATAGATACCGTGAGATATAATGTCTCTGATGTTATAGAGATGCGATGAAAACAATCAAGTGGGACTTGAAAGCCTTGGAGGGAATCACATGGGCGGCTCCTGGAATGCAAACGTGAGCGCCACTGGCTTCCGGATGTGACATCTGTGCCTTCTTCTTAGCCCAGTGTGTTATCGGCTGCTCTCGAGGGCAGAGAGGTCCAGCGTTCCTGTGTTTAGGTGTTTGAGCTGCCTTAAGAGGCTAGATCAATTCTCACTGGTGTCTTCAGGGCTTTAGGCCTTCTGAACAAGCAGGAGGAAGGACGACTTTGTACAGTTTTGGAAATCTCAATGGACTTCAGGGCCATCCCCCTTGGCAGGAGAGAGCCCCACTGGAGGCGAGCAGGGTGCCGTGCGGGCCTGTGCTGGGCCCAGGCGTGTACGGATGTTGTGAGGGCCACAGGACACAGATCAGTCTTGATTCACAACTGGTGTCAATTGCCACACAGCATTTCTGCCAGGTACATGAGTGCGGGGACTTGGGTTTTGGGGTGTGCGTCCTGGTTGCCTAGTTGCTTGGAAGACCCCTATTCAGACCCCAGCCTGAGTCACCGTGACAGGCCTCCTGCTTCACATGCCACACGGAAGCCGTGGCATCGGTCACTGATGTCCACCAGGTGTCAGATGTGCGTGTGTATCTTCCTTGGTCTCGGGATGGGTCTTGTTTTGAGGTTATAGTAAACGTTCTTTAAGGGGGGTTTTGGATTTTTTATGTTGTTTGCAAGGAGGCAGCAGGGAGTGCTTGAGCAGTGAGATCCCCTTTCCAACCAATGCAATTTCAGATCCCAGCAGGTAATTAAGGCAGCGGAGCTGTGGGATCACCTTTCCAACCAATGAGAATTCAGATCACAGCAGGTAATTATGGCAGCGGGGCGGGTGGCAGAACCCTGAACTGTGGCTGTTTCTGGTGTCTTGCCCCGCAGACAGAGCGTGCTGGGGCCTCCGTGGTCCTCTGTGGGGTGAGTGGAGCGCATGAGCTGGGTGCTGCTGGGCCCTGGCTGGCTCCCCAGCCCGGGGTTTATGCAGGACTCGTTATTAAGACAACTTGAAACCCAGAAAGCAGCATGAGGAGAACAGGATTGTGCCTTTCTGGATCGTTGGTGCTTCCCAGTCTCAGACACTGAGCAGGCTCTGAGGGGTCGCTCCAGGAAGACTTGTACAGTTGGCCCCCGGGGTGGAGTGGGGCTGCAGCAGGTCTTGCAGGAGCTGGAAGTGGGGGTGAGTTTCTCGCAAGCGGGACCTTTCAAATGGGCCCAGCAGGATGCATCCGTGGAAATGGTGCCACCTAACGCAGGGCTGCGGCCAGCAGGACCTGAAGGCTACAGCGGG
>NW_012116710.1:3781856-3782286 GCF_000951035.1 Colobus angolensis palliatus
CCTGGGCTCTTACCTACTGGCTTGTGAGAGCCGGTTGGCCAAACTTGGTGTCCTGTTTTTATGTTGGGCTCTTTCTTAGTGTGTGTTTTCTGTAACGACTGCTGTGTAGATCTTCTATTTGTGTTTTAGGTAGAGAATCTTGCCCAGCCAGAGGTCCCCCACCCTAGAGAGCCTCCACTTTGGCACCCCCGGGCTGGTCCTGCCTGTGCTCCACTTGGTGTGAGTGTTGAGTGTGATGGATCCACGTGGCTACTTGACCCTGCATCTCCTTCCTCCTTATTGCTGAGGCCAGTTCTGTACTGCTTTCTCCACCTGAACTGCATCTGAAGCCAAGAATGAAGGATGAGAAGTGGCTGCTAAGAAGGACCCTCCTGCAGCGAATCTGCTGTGAGGAGGCTGCGCTGGCCTAGCCTGTCATTTCCTTCTCTAA
>NW_012116710.1:3782861-3786583 GCF_000951035.1 Colobus angolensis palliatus
AGGGAAACAGTTTCCAGTCCCTGGTTTAAAGGTTGTGTGGCAGGACCCCAGGATCTTGGTCAGCTTGTTCCTCACTCAGGGCCTGCTGTGGCCTTCGCTAGTATGTCTGCAAAGTCTGCATGCTATGGTGCCTCTCATGGGGGCGTTGAGCTCTGTCGTGCTAGATTTCAGGGTGTCTGCCTCATGGTCACCTGTCTCACCAACAGAGACGCTGTGGCCAGATTCAAACTAGCAAGAACAGTTGGTCTTTGGCAGCAGGGATAACTTCGAGCTGAGCTGCCACCCACCCTGAGGTGGTCCCATGATACCCACTGTCTGGGTCAAGGTTGGGGCGGGGCTGGTGTCCTGAACTGCCCTGTGATGTGTATCGTAATAGCCTGGGGGGAGAGGGGGTTGCTATTACTCCCCATATCATGGGGAGTGCCTCACCTCCTGCGATGTGGATCGTAATAGCCAATTACTGCCCCCTGCAATGTGTGTCCATTATTAGCAGTCTCTTTTGTTCAGGATATTAGGAGCAATTTCACAGGTTGCGTGTACACAGCCTGCGACAGAACCAATACCATCCTCTGCACTTCCGGATATTAGGAACCATATCACACAGTAGGTGTATACCTTTTGGGAGATTTGGGGTAACGTCGTCCTGTGTTTCCCTGAATATTCGGAGAAATATCACAGGGCGGCTGTGCACCCACTACTCTCTCGGCAGGAACATCATACTTTACCTACTGGAAATTAGGAGCAATATCACAGACTGGGTGTCAAGCCACTGTCATACAGGAAGTAATATCATGCTCTCCCCCACAAGTTATGAGGAACAGTATCACAGGGGGGTGTGTACCTTCTCTGGTAGTGAGAGTAGTATCATCTCTTCCTTTAGATGACAGGAAAAATATCACAGGGTGGGTGTACACCCCGTGTGTTTTTGGAAGCAATGTCATTCTCTCTTCTAGGTTTTACGATTCATATCACAGGCGGGGTGTACACCCCTTGTTATATTGGATGGAATCTCATCCTCTTTCAACTTGTATCTTTAGAACAATATCCCATGGGGGCTGTCCATCCCTTCAATATTGGTACTAAGAGCATCTTCTCCTTTCCTGGATATAAGAAACAATATCACAGGAGGGGTGTACACCCCTTGCAATGTTGGTAGTAATATCTCTCCCCTGTGGTTATTAAGGACAAAATCCCAGGGTGGCTGTACGGTTCCTACTTTATTGGGAGTAATATCATCCATTCACCCACTGGATAAGAGGAACCATATCACTGAAGAGGTGTCCACCCCCTTCGATATTGTCAGCCATGTCATCATCTTCCTGCCTGGATATTAGGAACGATACCCCGGGGTTGGGGGCAGTGTACACCCACTGTGATCTTGAAAGTAAAATCAACCTCTTTCCCGCTGGATATTAGGAACTATATCACAGGTGTGCGTGCACCTTCTGGGATATTGGGAGTACTATCAGCCTCCACCCCGCTGCATATTAGGAACAATATAAAGGGGGCAGGGTGGTTACAACCCCTGCGATATTGAAAGCAATATTCTTCTCTTTCCCCTGTACATTAGGAACTATATCACAGGGGTCTGTACACCTTCAGCGATATTGGGATTAATGTTATCCTCTCCCCCACTGAATGTCAAAAACAATATCACAGAAGGGTGTACACCCCCTGCAATATGGCCAGTAATATCATCATCTCCACCTTTGGATACTAGGAACAACATCACAGAGGGTGTGAACACTGCCCTGCAATATTGGGCATAATGTTATCCTTTCTTCCCCTGGATATTAGGAGCGATATCCCTGGTGGTGGGAAGTGGAGTACATTAAGAACAATATCACTGGGTAGGTGTACACCCCCTGCGATATCTGGGTGTAGTATCATCCTCTCTTTTCTAGGATATTAAGAACAGTATCACAGGAGGGGTGTACAGCCACAGTCCCTGCGTTATTGGGAGCAATAGCATCTTCTCCCCCCCTCGATATAAGGAACAATATCACAGTGTGTCTGTACATCCCCCATGACATTGGGTGTAATATCATCGTCTCTCAACGTGGATATTGGGCATAGAGTCACAGAGGGGTGTATGCCTTTTTCGATATTGGGAGCAATATCATCCTCTCCCCTCAGGATTGTAGGCAAAATATCGAAGGGGTTTTACAACTCGTGCGATATGGGCAGTAATATCATCCTCTCCCCACCTAGATGTTAGGAACTATATCACAGGTGGCTGTACACTTCTTGCGATATTGGGAGTCATATCATCTCCCATTGTGGATATTAAGAACAACATTACAAAGCAGGGGTACACCCCCTACGATATTGAGAGAAATATTATGCTCTCTCCTTCGGGATCTCAGGAGCAATATCTCAGGAGGTGTGTACAACCCCTGTGATATTGGGAGTCATATCATATCATCCTCTCCCCCTGAATATTGGGAGTCATATCATATCATCCTCTCCCCCTGAATATAAGAAACAATATCACAGGAGGATGTACACCCCCTGTGATATTGGGAGTCATATCATTTTCTCTCCCTCTGGATATTCAGAACAATATCACAGTGGGGGTGTACACCCCCTGCGATATTGCCACTGGTATCATCGTCTACCTCCCAGGATATAGGGAACAATATCACAAGGAGATATACACCCCCTGCAATATTGGGAGTAATATCTTCCTCTCCCCCTCTGGCTATTAGGAACAATGTCACAGAAGGGGTGTACACCCCCTGCTCTATTGGGGGCGATATCCTCTCCGTTCCTGGATATTAGGAACGATATCACTAGGGAGTATACACCTCCTGCGATATTGAGACTGATATCATCCTCTTGCCCCCTGGATAGTAGCAATCATATCACAGAGGGGATGTACACCCACTACGAAATCGGAAGAAATATCATCCGCTCCACCTTTGGATGTTAGGCACAGTATCACGGGGGAGGTCTACACCCCCTGCGACATTGGGAGTCATATCATCCTCTCCCACCCAGGATATAAGAAACAAGATGACCGAGGGGATGTACACCCACTGCAACAGGTTCAATGTTATCCTCTACCCCCTGGCTATTAGGAATAACATCATAGAGGGGTGTACACTTTCTTCGATGTTGGGAGTAATATCATCCTCTCCCCGCTGGATATCAGGAACAAATATATTATTAATAAATATAAAGATTAATCATTGATATTAATCACAATAAAGATGGTAAAAATTAAAACTGGTTAAAAATGTTAACGAGTAGTTTTAATAATTAATAGTCATATCACTATTAACATCAGCAATTAATGTTGCTTAAACCAAAACTAAGAGATGTTGGTAAGAAAATAATGATTAATATTAAGAACTGATAATATTAAATGACATTAATATTAATAATTTTAAGCGTGCATAATCATATATGTAAAATAGTTATCCATAATTAATGGTATCCTATTGTGTCATTGATAATTATTAAAATCGATCATTGATGTTTAATAATCATATTACTCCTAATACCGCAGAGGGTGTACACCTACCTGTGATGTCGTTCCTAATATCCAGGGACGGACAGCATGGTATTAGTTTTAATATCGTAGTAGGTGTACCATCACACTGTGACACTGATCCTAATATCTAGTGGGATGGAGTATGACATGACTCCCAACATAGCAACGAATGGTCAGCCACCTGGTGATGTTGATCCTAATATTCACGGAAGAAGTGTATGATATT
>NW_012116710.1:3787050-3789531 GCF_000951035.1 Colobus angolensis palliatus
AAAAATCTCAAGGCCGAGAGGTTCGTATTACTCCCAGTATCACAGACACTGTACAACCCCGTGTGATACTCTTCCTGATATCCGGAAGGGGAGAAGATGGTATTAATCCCCATATCACAGGAGGTGAGCAATCACTCTGTGATATCTTTCCTAATATGCAGGGGAAAAGAGGATAATATTATTCCCAATATTGCAGAAGATGTACACGTCCCCCCGTGATATTGTCCTTAATATTCCAAGGCACAGAAGATGATGTTACTCCCAATATCGCAGAAAGTGTACAACCCCCAGCCATGTTGTTCCCATGATCCAGGAGGGAAGAGGATGATATTACTTTCAATATCGCAGGGGGTGTAGATGCTGTTCCTAATTTCCACTGGGAGAGGATGATATTACTCAGAATATCGAAGGGGTTATAAATACCCCTTTGATATTCTTCCTAATATCCAGGCGGGGAGAGGATGATGTTCAGCCCTATATTGCAGAGGACGTACACTCGTCTTTGATACTGTTCGTAACGTCTAGAGGGGGAGATGATATTACTCACAAAATCGTAAACACGCTGTGTGTCCATCGTGGTCCTAATACCCAGGCAGAGATATTACTCCTAAAGTCACAGGGTGTGTCTACCCCGATTGTCACATTGCTTCTTATACCCAGGGAGGAGAGGATGATTTCGCAACCAATATCGAGGAAGTCAGCACGCCCCCTCTGATATGGTTACTAATATTCACGTTGGGAGAGGATGATACTACTTTCAATATGAAAGGGGTTGTCCAAATCGCCTGAGATGTTTTTCCTATTATTCAGAAGAAGAGAGAATGATCATACTTCCAACAGTGCTGGGGTGTCCTCCGCCATGTGATATTGTTGTCAAGACCTAAAGGCAGAGAAGGTAGTATTATTCATTGTACTGCACGTGGAGTACACCCAACAGTGATACTGTCAGGGGGGTGAGGCACCCCCACGAGGTGGGGACCAATAGCCACCCCCTCTCCCCCCCTTGGCTATTGGGAGCCACGTCGCAGGGGGGTGAGGCACCCCCCGCGAGGTGGGGACCAATAGCCACCTGCTCTCCCCTCCTTGGCTATTGGGAGTCATGGTGGACTCACAGCCTGTTTAGGATATTGTGGGTATTATCATCTCACCCTCTGGAAATAATGACCTCTTTCACAGAGGGGTGTACACTTTCAGTGTATTGCTCAGGGAACAATGATATAATTAATTATTAAACATGAAGAATCGGTTTTAATAATTATCAGTAATACTATCAATTAATTATGAATAATTATTTTACATAGATGATGGACGCCAAAAATTAATTTTTAATATTAATGTCATTTATCAATATTAATTATTAATATTATTGCCAGCGTCACTATTGATTTAAGTAACAATTGTTGATATCATTATTTTATTATTAATAGTATTAACATTAATTATTAATACAAATCGTTATCATTTTTAACCAGTGTGTATATTTAGTATCTTGATTGTCATTATTAATATCGGTGATTACTATTAATTTTTATTATATTTATTAATATTAATAAGTAATATACTTGTTCCTGATATCCGGCAGGGAGAAGATGATATTACTCCCAATGTTGCAGAAAGTGTACACTCCTCTGTGATGTTATTCCTAATAGCCAGGGTTAGAGGATGACATTATTGAAACTACGGCAGTGTGTGTACATCCCTTCGATCATCTTGTTCCTTCTATCCAGGGTGCGAGAGGATGATATTACTCTCAGTATCGCAAGGGGTGTGGACCTCCACTGTGATATTTTCCCTAACATCCAGCCAGGGAGAGGAAGATACTACTAATAGCCAGCCGGGGAGAGGAAGATATTACCCCCAATATCGCAGGGGTGTACACCCCCTTGTGATATTGTTCCTTTTATCCTGGGAGGGAGACGATGATACTAGTGGCAATATGGCAGGGGTTTTATATGCCCACTGTGCTATTGTTCCAAATAACATGATATGACTCCCAATATCACGGGGGGGCACATCCTCCTGTGATAATGTTTCTTATGTTCAGGGGGAGAGGATGATATGACTCCCAATATCGCAGGGGTTGTACACACCTCCTGCGATATTGTTCCTAATGTCCCAAAAGGGAGAGGATAATATTTCTCTCAGTATCTCAGCCGGTGTACACCTCCTTTATAATATTGTTCTTAATATCCACGATGGGAGAGGATGATAAGACTCCCAATATGGCAAGAAGTGTACAGCCGCCCGTGATGTAGTTCCTAACATCCAGGTGGGGAGAGGATGATATTACTGCCCATATCGCACGAGTTGTAAAACCCCTTCAATATTTTGCCTGCGATCCTGAGGGGAAAGGATGATATTACTCCCAATATCAAAGAAGGTGTACACCCCCCTGGGACACTACGCCCAATATCCACGTTGGGAGACGATGACTATATGCCCAATATCACAAGGGATGTACACAAACCCTGGGATATTGTT
>NW_012116710.1:3791976-3792481 GCF_000951035.1 Colobus angolensis palliatus
GCCAAGTCTGGGAGCAGAGGACACTGAGTGAGGGATCCCCGGGGCCACCCTCACTGGCCTGTGGCTCTCCTGACACCACAAGAGAGGTCCAGGAGTTGACCTTGGGTCCTAATGGGGGACACCTTCCTGGCAGCAAGCTGGCAGGCTGGTGTGGTGGTCAGTGTACTGGGCTCTGTGTCTCCACCCCTACCTGCTGTGTGACGGTGGACGAGACACCTAACCTCTCTGTGCCTCTGTTTCTTCAATGGCGAACAGGGGCACTAGCAGCCCCCACATGCGGGCACAGTGGCCTGAACGATAAAGGCAAGGGTGGCACGAGACCTACAGCAAAAGCTCTGAGCAGGGAGTGCAGGGAGCTGCCCAGGGAGTTCTACCACCATCTCCCCTCTGGCCGCCAAGGAAACCGAGGCTCATGGCGACCTGGCCCAGGTCCGTTGGACTCAGGGTCCTTCTCATCCCCAAGATCAGAGGGCTGCCACCAGGGAGGGAGCTGGCCCCTAGACAC
>NW_012116710.1:3793999-3794948 GCF_000951035.1 Colobus angolensis palliatus
TGGTGGCAGGTGCCTGTAATCCCAGCTACTAGGAAGGCTGAGGCAGGAGAATCGCTTGAACCCAGGAGATGGAGGTTGTAGTGAGCCAAGATCACACCACTGCATTCCAGTTCGGCCAACAGAGCGAGACTCCATCTCGAAAAAAAAAGAATGGCTGCTCCATAGGCAGAGTGGCCCCAAGGGCTGCTGGTTGCCCATTTTCATGGTTATTTCTTGATCATACGCTAAACAAGGGTTGGACTATTCATGAGTGTTCCAGGAAAGGGGTGGGCAGTTCCCAGAACTGAGAGTTTCTGCCCTCCCTTCTGAGACCATGTAGGGAACCTCCAGATGTTGCCATGGCATCTGTAAACTGTCTTGGCGCTGGTGGGAGTGTCTTGTAGCAGCTAATGCATTATAATTAGCACATAATGAGCCGTGAGGACAATCACAGGTCACTCTCGTGAGCCATCTTGGGTTTGGTGGGCTTTGCCCGGCTTCTTTACTGCAACCTGCTTTATCAGCAAGGTCTTTATGAGCTGTATCTTGTGCCGACCTCCTATCTCATCCTGTGACTAAGAATGCCTAGCCTCCTGGGAATGCGGCCCAGCAGGTCTCAGCCTCCCTTCACCCAGCCCCCATTCAAGATGGAGTCGCTCTGGCTCACGTGCCTCTGACAAGTTGGCCTGGGTTGAGTGTTCCCGAGTGTGTGGTTGTTGGAGCTGTTCCTAGGAGTAAGAGGTATTGTCATAGGAAACAGGCATCTGTTAGCCCTGGGGCTGGCACTCTGCCCCAGTATGTCGGCCTCATTTTAGTGGTGACAAAACTGGGGCTCAGAGACATAAACTCCCTCACCCGGAACACCCAGTCTGTGAGTGGTGGGCTGGGGTTTGAATGTGGGGATTGAAGACCCATCATCTCCTCTGGTCCCCCAGTCTCTGCTGCCCAAGAGGAACAGGATCCCAGGATC
>NW_012116710.1:3802513-3803066 GCF_000951035.1 Colobus angolensis palliatus
CCGCACCCGGCTAATTTTTTGTATTTTTAGTAGAGACGTGGTTTCACCGTGTTAGTCAGAATGGCCTCGATCTCCTGACCTTGGAATCCTCCAGTCTCAGCCTCCCAAAGTGCTGGGATTACAGGCGTGAGCCACCACGCCTGGCCACTATATTTTCTTTTATATAGAGAGAGAAAAAGAGAGAAAGAGAGAGAGAGAGAGAGTCAAGCTCTGTCACCCAGGCTGGAGAGCACTTGCGGGATCTCAAGTTACTGCAACCTCTGCCTCCAGGTTCCATCGCTTCTCCTGCCTCAGCCTCCTGAGTGGCTGGGACTATAGGTGCACACCACCACATCCCGCTAAATTTTGTATTTTTAGTAGAGACGGAGTTTTACCTTGTTGGTCAAGCTATTCTCAATCTCCTGAGCTCATGATCCACCCACCGTGGCCTCCCGAGGTGCTGGGATTACAGGCTGGAGCCACCACATCTGGCCTATCCTGCATATTTAAAATTAATTGAGTTTAATAAAACAGAGCAGAGAGAGAGAAATAGCGGCCCGCCCAGCAGCTCTGA
>NW_012116710.1:3805031-3805332 GCF_000951035.1 Colobus angolensis palliatus
CCCAGGCGCCTCCTCCACATGGGGGACACCCAAGGGACCTCTCTAAGACCCAGGCCTGGCCTGTCCCTCTGTACCATCTCAAGATGGCTCCCAGGGCCAAGGACAAAGTCCAAGATGCGGCAGTCCATTCTCTCACTGCCCCGCCCCACACATGGAGCAGGGGTGTGAGAAGACCCTGAGTCACCGCCGCTGCTCATCCAATGCCCCCCGGCCCAGCGAAACACTGGGTACTTAAAATTATTCTCCAAAATTAACAATGGCATCCTATTATTAGTACCATTGATAATTATTAAAATCGATC
>NW_012116710.1:3808704-3809757 GCF_000951035.1 Colobus angolensis palliatus
GGTATGGAGAAGACACAGGGTGTATATATATATATATGTGTATCTCCACATTCATACCTTGAAGCCCTAACTCCCAATGTAGCTGTGTTTGGAGATGGGGCCTATGAGGAGATAAAGGTTAAATGAAGTTATAAAAGTGGGCCCTAGACCGGGCGTGGTGGCTCACGCCTGTAATCCCAGCACTTTGGGAGGCCGAGGTGGGCGGATCATGAGGTCAGGAGAATGAGATCATCCTGGCTAACACGATGAAACCCCATCTCTACTAAAAATACAAAAAATTGGCCAGGCATGGTGTCGGGCACCTGTAGTCCCAGCTACTTGGGAGGCTGAGGCAGGAGAATGGCGTGAACCTGGGAGGTGGAGCTTGCAGTGAGCCGAGATGGCGCCACTGCACTCCAGCCCGGGTGACAGAGTGAGACTCCATCTCAAAAAAAAAAAAAGAGACTCCAAGCCTAGGCAACATAGTGAGTTCCTGTCTCTCCAAAAAATAACAAAATTAGCAGGATGTAGTGGCATGTGCTTGCAGTCCTAGCTACTCAGGAGGCTGAGGTGGGAAGATTGCTTGAACCCAGGAGTTTCAGGCTAAAGTGAGCTATGATCGCACCACTACACTCCAGCCTGAGCAACAGAGTAAGATCCTGTCTTTAAGAAAAAAAGAAGATGAAAGACATTCTCTCTGTCTCGATTTCTGTCTCTCTCTTTCCCTGTCATGTGAGGACACAGTGAGAAGGGAACCATCTACAGGCCAGGAAGAGAGCTCTCCCCAGAAACTGACCATGCTGACACCTTGATCTTGGACTTGCACGCCTTCAGAACCGTGAGTAATAAATTTCTGTTGTTTAAGCTACCACCCAGTATGTGGTATTTTTTGTTTGTTTTAGAGACAGAATTGTGCTGTGTCACCCAAGCTGGAATGTAGCGGCACAATCATAGCTCACTTCAGCCTCAAATTCCTGGGCTCAAGTGATCCTCCCACCTCAGCCTCTCAAGTAGCTGGGACTACAGGCATGTGCCACCACATCCAGCTTCCCAATTTACGGTCTTTTGTTATGG
>NW_012116710.1:3809807-3810190 GCF_000951035.1 Colobus angolensis palliatus
AGATTAATTTTTTTTCTATTACTTCCTAGTGTTTGTTGCATAGTTCAGAGTACTTGATTAAAACTTACCAGGTAGGCTGGGTACGGTGGCTCACGCCTGTAATCCGAGGACTTTGGGAGGTCTAGGCAGGTGGATCACTTGAGGTCAGGAGTCCAAGACCAACCTGGCCAACATGGTGAAACCCTGTCTCTACTAAAAATACAAAAATTAGTTGGGCGTGGTGGTGGGCTCCTGCAATCTCCGCAGTCTCCGCAGCTACTCAGGAGACTGAGGCAGGAGAATAGCTTAAACCCAGGAGGCGGAGGTTGCAGTGAGTGAAATGGCTCCACTGCACTCCAGCCTGGGCCATAGAGTGAGACTTCCTCTCAAAACAAAAACAGAAA
>NW_012116710.1:3810679-3811065 GCF_000951035.1 Colobus angolensis palliatus
ACTGCTCCCCGGCTCCCCGCGTCTGCCGCGGAGGGGACTGCATGGACCCGGGCGCTGGCTTCTGCCCGGTCCTCCGCGGCCTGGCTGGTCCCCGCGTGTGGCAGAGTGGGCCCTGCATGGACCCACTCATGGAACGGGGTCCGGGTCACCGCGTGTGGAGACTCCAACGCCCTCCCTCGCAGTGAGACTGCTTCGCCAGACTCACCGAGGGGACTGCGCCGACCCTCAGACGAGGGAGTCCGTGACTCTGGGTGAGGGCTCTTTCCTGGCCCCGCCTGATGGCTTCCTGAGCGTTTTGTCACTTATATAGGTGGCTGCGTGGACCCGCGCGCGTGGGTCCTGGCTGCCCTGCTAGTGGGGCTGTGCGCCGCCCCGTGACTCGTCTG
>NW_012116710.1:3811999-3813620 GCF_000951035.1 Colobus angolensis palliatus
TTTTTTGTATTTTTAGTAGAGACAGGGTTTCTCCATGTTGGTCAGGCTGGTGTCGAACTCCTGACCTCGTGATCCACCGGCCTCAGTCTCCCAAAGTGCTGGATTACAGGCGTGAGCCACCGCGCCTGGCCTCCTCTTCTTCTTAAAGCATTTCTTCCCCTTGGCTTCTGTGAACCCCTTATTCCTGGTTTTTTTCTTGTCTTCCTGTCCATACCTTCTGGGTTTTCTTTTCCACAACCTGAGTTTTAAATGCTGAGGGTCTTCATAGCTTGATCTTCAGCCCTATTCTCTTCTTATTCCACATTTGGTCCCCAGCACCTCACATAATGCCCGCCACATACTAGGAGCTCAAATATGTAGTGATTGCCTGTTCAGGTAGGTGTTGACAACTCCTAGAGTGTTGTGAGGTTTTTCACCTGTTTCCCAGCCCCATATATCCAACTGCATGAGACGTGCATCCTCTTACATGTCCCTTAGATACCTCGAAATCATCACATCCAAGATAGAATGTGTCATGTGCTCCAGCTGTTCCTCCCCAAATACATTCTGTTCTTTTATGATACTGGAGGCAGGTTGGAAGCACAGCCCCCCCCCCGGCTAGAGACTACATTTCCCAGCCTCCTTTGCAGTTAAGGGTGGTTAGTGACTAAGTTCTTACAGTAGAATGGGAATTAAAGTGATGTAAACATTTCTGTGTCCTTGCTTAAAAATAATTTTCTCGTCTTCTACATCCTCTCATCTCCCTGCCCATAGACTGGAACACAGACAGAGTGACCACTTAGCTTTGATCCTACAGACTAAGATAGCACTCTAAGACACAACTGAGCCACAGATGGGTCCCTGAGTGACTATGTGGAGCAGAGCTATCCCACCAGTCTGGACTGCTCAACTCTGGAATGCTACTGAAAGAAAAACAAAGTCCTAATTTATTTAGGCCATTGTATTTTTGTATCTCTTTGTCATAAAACTGCAAGTTCTATTCCTAACTAATCTACACACAAACCTGCTTTCCCATCCATATTCATAGAAGAACATACTGTCATTGCTGTATGACAAACTTCTTAGGCTGTAAGAAACAGAAATTCCAACTCAAATTGGGTGAAAGAAAAGAGGGAAGTTTCTTGCTTCATAAAATAGGGTTAACTTCATGGGTACGTTGATCCAGAAGGTAACTTTGTTATCAGGACTTGGTTTCTCAGCTTCTCTGGGTTCTACTCCACTTCCTGTAGACTCATTCTCAGATTGGCCCCTATATGGTAGCAAGATGCTGGCCACGATTCCAAAGTTCAGAGCCTCACATCATGAAATGCAACAGAGAAGTAGTTGCTTCTCTTAGCAGCCCCAGCAAAAGTCTCTGTTTTAATGATCTATTGCAGTGTAATAAACCAGTGCAAAGCTTAGTGGCTTAAAACACAGCAATTTGCTGTTTTTCATGATTCTTCAGTGGGGTCTGAGCTCAGCTGTGTGGTTGAAGAGCAAGAGTGGGGAAAGGAGAAGAGGGGCAGTGGGGAAAGGGGACAGAAGAACAGGGATGGTGGAATGGGGAAAAGTGGGGGAAAGAGGTGGGGAGGGGAAAGGGGAAAAGTGGAAAAGGGGAAAGAAGGGGAGCAGTGGGGAAAAA
>NW_012116710.1:3814184-3820464 GCF_000951035.1 Colobus angolensis palliatus
TCCAGCCTGGGCGACAGAGCGAGACTCCGTCTCAAAAAAAATAAAAAATAAAAAAAATAAAGGCTCATCCTGGGACAGTCACATGTCACTTGTGCTATAGTCCGTTGGTCAAGGCAAGTCACCATTCCATCTGAGATTGAAGGGGAGAGGAAGCAGACTGCCTCTTGATGGCAGGGGTAGCACATGCACCCAAGATGAGTGAAGACTGGTGGCTTCATCTTTGGAGACTAGCTACTTGATTACCTGTTGGTTCTATTGAGTTCTGAAACTGAATTAGTTGGTTTACAGACTATTCTGCTGTGCCACAGACACCTAAAAATGGAAAAAGGAAGAACAGACTCTGGCAGACAGCTGGTGCTTCTGCCTTGTGTCCATGAATCAATGACTAGAATATGCTGATTGGCAAAATGCCAGTCAAGACACATCCCTGGGGCTAGTGGTGGGGTCAACCCTCCCAAAACTCATTGGGTGCAGGTTTTATTTATTTTTACCTTTTAAAACATTGGGATATAATAGGCAAAATGTAAAATTATAACTATTTTTAAGTGTGCAATTTAGCAACATTAAGTACATTCACAAGGTCTTGAAATCATCACTATTATTCATCTCCAGAACTTTTTAATCACTGCAAACAAAGCACTCTGTACAAGTTAAGCATAACTCTCTATCTCAGCCTTCCCTCAGCTCCTACCTGGTATCTTCTTTCTGTCTCTATGAATTTGCCTATTCTAGGTGTTTATAAGTGAAATCATACAATATTGTGTGTGTGTGTCTGGCTTATTTCACATTTCACTTAGCATTATGTTTTCTTTCTTTTTTTTTTTGAGATGGAGTCTTGCTTTCTCTCCCAGTCTGGAGTGTAGCGCAGCAGTCTCGGCTCACTGCAAGCTCCGCCTCCTGGGTTCATGCCATTCTCCTGCCTCAGCCCCCCACGCAGCTGGGACTACAAGTACCCGCCACCACGCCTGCCTAATTTTTTTTGTGTGTATTTTTAGTAGAGACGGGGTTTCACCGTGTTAGCCAGGATGGTCTCAATCTCCTGACCTCGTGATCCACCCACCTAGGCCTCCCAAAGTGCTGGGATTACAGGTGTGAGCCACCGTGCCCGGCCACCATTGTGTTTTCAAGGTTCATCCATGTTGTAGCAGAAATCAGGATTTTATTCCTTTTTATGGCTAAATCATATTCCATACAGTGGCTAGGCCACATTTTG
Source organism: Colobus angolensis palliatus (assembly GCF_000951035.1). Classification (NCBI taxonomy): domain Eukaryota; kingdom Metazoa; phylum Chordata; class Mammalia; order Primates; family Cercopithecidae; genus Colobus; species Colobus angolensis. The sequence goes on from NW_012116710.1 coordinate 3,815,398, forward strand.
TTTACCCATTCATCTGTTGATGGACACTTTGGTTGTTTCTACTTTTTGGCTCTTGTGAACACTGATGCTATGAACACTGGTGTACAGGTAACCCTTTGAGTCCCTATTTTCAATTCTTTTAATTTTTTTTTTTTTTTTTTTTTGGCAGTCTTGCTCTGTCGCCCAGGCTGGAGTGCAGTGGCGTGATCTCTGGCCTGGCCAACATGGTAAAACCCCGTCTCTCCTAAAAATACACAAAAATTAGTCGGGCGTGGTGGCTCGTGCCTGTAATCCCAGCACTTTAGGAGGCTGAGGTGGGCAGATCACTCGAGGCCAGGAGTTTGAGACCAGCCTGGCCAACATGGTGAAATCCTGTCTCTGAAAAATACAAAAAAATTAGCTGGGCATGATGGCGGGTCCCTGTAATCTCAGCTCCTTGGGAGGCTGAGGCCGGAGAATCACTTGAACCTGGGAGGTGGAGGTTGCAGTGAGCCGAGATTGTGCCATTGCACTACAGCCTGGGAGACAAGAGTAAAACTCAGCTCAAAAAAAAGAAATAGGCAATTACTCTGCTGAGTGTTAGGAACTCCAACCACTGGGAAAGCCCAGGGGGCTGATGGTGAGCATACACCTCAAGTCACACTGTGGATTAGACCTTTGGAATGTCTTCAAGCTTACCCTTCCTTTCTTTTCCTGTGTCCTCCCTGCCTCTAATCTCACCCCATTAGTCTGAGTCCTCTGAGAAGGAAATGCCAGGATGAGATTAAATTGTGCAAGGATTTTATTAAAGAAAACACGTGTAGTGGGGAAACAGGGAGGGAGCTGAAAGGATTGGGATGTAAGTCCAGCCCCAGGTGAGGAAGAGAGGGAAAGAGGGTTGGGTAGAAGGGTCCTAGTTGGCCATGCAGTCTAAGGAGGGTTTGGCGGGGTGTTGGGGAGTCCTTAAGCCAAAGTCCGCTCAGAGAAATCCCATGTCTCCTAGGAATGGGCCTGCCTTAGCACCCTGCTCATGGCAAAGTCATCAGGTGGGGGCATCTCAAGGCAACTGTGTCCTTGCTGCAAACAGAGCACAGCAGTGCTTGCTCAATTAGGATCCCTAGAGCTGGAGGCCTGTGAGGCTCATTCTTGTCCTGCCACAGCCCCCACAGGGCTACCAGAGGAGTGCAGTGATCTTTCTGAAGTGCAGTCTCACTATGCCATTTTTCTGCTCAAATGCCTTCCAAGGCTCCACGTTGCCCTTATTGCCCTTAGGCTAATGTTCTCAGCTCTTTTGTTTGTTTGTTTGTTATTTGTTGTTGTTGTTGAGACGGAGTCTCTGCTCTGTCTCCCAGGCTGGAGTGCAGTGGCACAATCTCAGCTCACTGCAAGCTCCACCTCCCGGGTTCACGCCATTCTCCTCCCTCAGCCTCCCAAGTGGCTGGGACTACAGGTGCCCGCCACCACGCCCAGCTAATTTTTTGCATTTTTTTAGTAGAGATGGGGTTTCACCATGTTAGCCAGGATGGTCTCGATCTCCTGATCTCGTGATCCACCTGCCTGGCCTCCCAAAGTGCTGGGATTACAGGCGTGAGCCACTGGGCCTGGCCTGTTCTCAGCTCTTTATCTCAGGTGTCAAGGTCCTGCTGGGGGAGGGGAGCAATTTACCTGTGTGCTGTCTTGCCTACCTGTCCTGAGCCCTACTCCCACCTTGGATGCCTCAACTACACTGGGCTAATCCCTTGTTGCTCTGAGACGTACTATTCTTTTTTTTTTTTTTTTTTTTTAAGACAGAGTTTCGCTCTTGTCGCCCAGGCTGGAGTGCAAAGGCACGATCTTGGCTCACTGCAACCTCCACCTCCCAGGTTCAAGCAATTATCCTCCCTCAGCCTCCCAAAGTAGCTTGGATTACAGGCACCTGCCACCATACCCAGCTAAATTTTTTCCATTTTTAGTTGAGACAGGGTTTCACCATATTGGCCAGGCTGGTCTTGAACTCCTGACCTCAGTGATCCACCTGCCTCAGGCTGCCAAAGTGCTGGGATTACAGATGTGAGCCACCGCGCCCAGACGTGCTATCTTCTTTTATTCCTCCACACCTTTGCCCATGCTGTGGGCCTCTGCCTGGATAGCCCTTCCCTACATCTCCCAGCTCCAGTGTTAAGTGCTTCCCTCAGATTCCTAGGTTTAGTCAGCAGTGTCCCTTCGCTCCATCTGTGGTACAGGCCCAGATCCTCTGGAGTAGACAGAAGATTCCAGGGGCTGTGTCGGGAGAACAGGATAAACAACCTCCACAGTCCTCTCAGACTTCTCTTGAAGGGACAGATATCTCTTCAAGTCCCTTTGGGGCGTATGCACAGAAGTATATGTGCAGAAGTATCAGTTTGAAGGCTGATAATATACCATGCTTTGATTATTCATTCACCCATTGATGGACACTGTGCTTCCCCTTTTTGGCTACTGGAAATAATGCTGCTGTGAAAATGGGTGTACCGATATCCCTTCAAGTGCCCTTTGGGTATATGTGCAGAAGTAGAACTGCTGGATCATATGGTAATTCTATTTTTAGTTCTTCGAGGAATCACTATACTGTTTTCCATAGCAGAAGTTGAAATTAAATTTAAAAAAATCTTCCCGGCACAAGCTGATTTGTATGGTTTTGAAATCCATATTCTCACCCTCCCTCTACTGTGATCAAAGCAGAAATCTAGCACACTGCATCCAGGACAGCCAAAGACCAAAGCCCATCCACTTCCACATCACCTCCTCCTCACCCCTCCACTTTTCAATGCTGCCTTCCTGGGCTCAAGATTCAATGCTTTATTTTTAGCCCACACGTTGGACTGGGGCTCCAGGAATGCACTTGATGCCTGAGGTGTAACCAGACCCCTGCGTGCACCACTTTTAGCTTCTGTCTTTAGCTTGACACGATAAAAAGCCTTCAACAAAGCAAGCAGCTGTAAGCTTGTGGGCTGCAGGCCTGATACAGTTTTATTTAACCACTAATAATTTGAAATTAAAAAAAAAAAAAAGTGGTCCAGGTAAGGTGGCTCACGCCTGTAATCCCAGCACTTTGAGAGGCCAAGGGTGGGCGGATCACCTAAGGTCAAGAGTTCAAGATTAGCCTGGCCAACATGGTGAAATCCTGTCTCTACTAAAAAAAAACCCAGCTACTCGGGAGGCTGAGGCAGGAGAATCGCTTCAACCTGGGAGGCGGAGGTTGCAGTGAGCCGAGATGGGGCCATTGCACTCCAGCCTGGGCGACAGAGTGAAGCTCTGTCTCAAAAAAAAAAAAAAAAAGTATAATAGACATAACATAAAATTAACCACCATAACCATTTTTAAGTGTACAGTTCAGTGGCATTAAATACTTTCACAGTGTTGTGCAATTATCACAACCATCCATATCTAGGGCTTTTTTCATCTTCCCAAACTGACACTCTGTTTGGGAACTAATGTTTAGGAACATTAAACATGTGAAGTCTCAGATAATTTCCCTTTTTAAAAGCTGATAATATATCATGCTTTGCTTATTCATTCACCCATTGATGGACACTTGTGCGTCCCCTTTTTGGCTACTGGAAATAATGCTGCTGTGAAAATGGGTGTACAGATATCCGTTCAAGTCCCTTTTTAGCATATGCACAGAAGTGGAACTGCTGGATCATATGGTAATTCAATTTTTAGTTCTTTGAGAAATCACTATACTGTTTTCCATAGCAGAAGTGGAAATAAAAAAAAAATAGTTGCCAAACTCTAGATTTGGGGCTTCTGCTAAGAAACTGGAGATCTGACCCCAGTGGTCTTGCACTTGTAGAACCAGCCTCCTCAGGCCCCTCAGAGATACCGCCCCAGCTGAGCAGTGCCTTTTCCCCAGAGGTCTGGGTCCCAGCTCTGGAGGACCCTCTCTCAATCTTCTCATACTTTGTTTATTTATTTATTTATTTACTTACTTACTTACTGAGACAGAGTCTTGCTCTGTTGCCCAGGTTGGAGTGTGTGGCATGATCTCGGCTCACTGCAGCCTCCACCTCCCAGGTTCAAGTGATTCTCCTGCATCAGCCTTCCGAGTGGCTGGGATTACAGGCGCCCACCACCAAGCCTGGCTAATTTTTGTATTTTTAGTAGAGACGGGGTTTCACCCCGTTGGCCACGCTGGTCTCGAACTCCTGACTGCAGGTGATCGGCCCGCCTGGGCCTCCCAAAGTGCGGGGATTATAGACTGAGCCACCACACCTGGCCTCTCACTTCTAATAGCACCAACCTCTTTCCTTTTTCCCTCTAGCCCTAGGCAGTTCCCTCAGTTACACTTTGTGATACCATGGTCCCTTTTTGTCTTTCCAGTAGTCCTGCACCTGGTTAACATATCCCCTCTATTATATTCTCTCTGTTAAAGCACCTGGTGTGGTTTTCGTTCTCTTGGCTGACAGATCCCACTCAGCTGGTGTTCTCACCTGAAATTGTTAGACAGCAGCTGCCCACTTTGGTCAGGTATATGCTCTTCTGTTCCCCTATTCCTGCTCCCTACTTTTTTCATTTTTATTTTTTTGATATAGGGTCTCACTCTGTCTCCCAGGCTGGAGTGCAGTGGTATGATCATGGCTCACTGCAGCCTTGACTTCCTAGGCTCCAGCGATTCTCCCACTCCAGCCTCCTGAGTAGCTAGGTCCATAGGTACACACCACCACACTCCTGAGCTCAAGCAATCCACCTACCTTGGCCTCCTAAAGTGTTGGGATTATAGGTGTGAGCCACTGCGCCCAGCCCCCGTTTTTCTACATCTTGCTGACTCTGCCTGCTTGACCCTAAGGGGATCTGATTTGTGGTCCTGTCTACTGTAATAACGCCCATTGACTGAGCATGACCTATGTGCCAGAGTCTGTGCAAGACTTTACGTAAGTATCTCATGCAGTTCTCAACATAACACCGTAAGGTGGGCACTGTTATGCTCCCCACTGTAGAGATGAGAACACTGAGGCTGGAAGAGGGGAGGACTTGACCAAAATCACAGCCAGGCCCAGCCTCGGTGGCTCACGCCTGTAATCCTAGCACTTTGGGAGGCCAAGGTGGGTGGATCACCCGAGGTCAGGAGTTTGAGACCAGCCTGGCCAA
>NW_012116710.1:3821129-3826082 GCF_000951035.1 Colobus angolensis palliatus
TTTTTTTTTTTAATTTTAGAGAAAGGGTCTTGCTCTGTCGCCCAGGCTGGAGTGCAGTGGCTTGATCGTGGAGTGGAGTGACTGATGGAGCCCTGAACTCCTGGGCTCAAGCAGTCCTCCTGCCTCAGCCTCTTGAGTAGCTGGAACTGCAGGTATGTACAGGTATATACCACCACATTTGGTCATTAACAAATGAAAAAAAAATTGTAGAGATAGGGGTCTCACTATGTTGCCCAGGCTGGTCTTGAGCTCTTAGCTTCAAGCGACCCTTAGCCTGAGCCTCCCAAAGTGCTAGGATTACAGGTGTGAGCCCCCATGCCTGGCTGCCATTTTGTTTCTGATGATCATTTTCCTGCCTTATTTGGGGGGGTGGAAAAAAATGGTTTTAGTCCCCAGCATCGTACCTGCATCAGGTTCACCAAGGGACCCCAGACTGGTGGCTCCCTGCCTCAGGGCAGTGGACTATCTATCTCTCCCGGGATGGCTCGGTAGCACCTAAGAGCGTACCCGGATAGCCTGGGATTTGAGAAAAACCATGACCCAGACAGATCACAGCTTGCAGAGCCCATGGTCTCTTGCTATCTTCTGAGAGCAGTGACCTCCCAGAATCTTCCTGTTCGTCCAGGTACTGTGAAGGCTCAGGTCCCACACCCACCCTCTGCCTTCCATCCTGGCAGCTGGGTTGCACAGCAGTACTGCCCAAATGATGCCCCTGCCTGGGCTGGTGCCAACATTCAGACCACATGGAAGGAAAAGCGTTCTTTTTATTGGTCTGGCTTGCTCTCCTGCGCATCTCTCAGAATGCTGGTCTGTCCTTGTGGGCTCAGGTGTCGCAGTGGTGGTCACAGTGGGGCCTGCCTCTGCTGCCCGCCTGGCAGTAGCCTCAGTCAGTCTTCCTGAACCCTGGAAGGCAAAGGCCACAAGATGGCATGGGATTCTGAAGGCAGGCAGGCTTCATCCCCACCATCACCTCAGATGCCCCTCACAGCTGGCATGATGTAGTCACCCCAAAAGCCATGGGTCTCAATGACCCACTGTCATAATAGCTAGTTTTCTTTTTCTTTATTACATGGATTAAAGGAGACAGATATTTCCCCAGCACAGCCACTTGGCCTCTCCATTCTGAGACATAAGGTGGTCACAGAGCTGTCAGTCAAGAAAGACGACGTGCTTTCGCCCAGCCCAGCCACTGAAGCTGTGTGACTGTGGGCGAGTCACTCCACCTCTCTGAGCCTCAGTTTCCTATTGGTCAAGTGTAGCATTGCTAAAGCCTACCTCCCCAATTGCTATTAGGCAAGTACAGCCACGGAGGAGATGTGTTTGGGGAAGTATAAAGTTCTATAAGAGAAAGAAGACTAACCAGACCATTTTTCTACTGTTTCACACTTCAGGCCTTTGCATCCATTCCTCACTTGATCTTCACAACACACTTGTGCAGTAGAAAAGTATTACACCTATTTTCCAGTTGAGGAAGCCAAGGCTACATGGCTCATCCAGGGTCACAGAGCTAGTAAACTGGCAGAGGTAGGACTTGAACCTGGGTCCTCTGCCTCCGGGCTGTGTTCTTTCCTGTATGCTAAGTCTCTTTCTAAATGAAGACCCTGCTAGGGAGAAAAAGAGTGAACACAGGAAGACTTTAAAAGTTACCTGTCAGCCTGAACTTCTGGAAGAGGGGGATGAAGCCTTGCAGGATGCTGTGGATGCGGTACACTGCTCAGAAGCAAAGAAAAAAGTGAGTTAAGTTTGTACCCCCACAAGGGATACCTGGCCACCATTGGACAAGGACCTAACTCATGCAAACAAAGCTCTGATGGCGGAATTTCAGGCAGCAGGTTAAGCTTAGATAATGGTACTAGAGTTAATATTACTGAAAACAACAACCATGAACAGCAGGAATAGTGGCAGGAAACTCACTTGTCAAATTCAGTTCCCAACTCCATTAACTAACTTGTTTTCAGTATCTGGCTAGTTCTATTTTGTTTGCCACTTTTATCTTTTTATTTTATAGACAGAGTCTTGCTATGTTGCCCAGGCTGAACAAATTCCTGGGCTCAGGCGATCCTCTTGCCCCAATCTCCTGAGTAACTGGAATCGTGGGCGTGTGCCCTGGGCCCGGCCTGTTTGCCACTTTAAACTGTTGCTGTTGCATTGTATGGAGCTGCCCATTTTTCCCACAGGGTTTTGCCAGTGACCTTACATTGACCTTGAAAGTGGTCAGGAAGAAAACATGAGCATAAGGAACATTTTTTTTTAAGTGTACATTGTGACTCTCTGGTCCACACTTGAATGAGTATGAAATTGAATATTTCTACCCACTATCCCTCCAAGAGACTGTGTGTGTGTACATGCTGGGGAGGGGCTTACCTAATCCAAAGTAAATGCCAACGGTTTCCAGGGAGGCAAAGGTGAGCAGGCCAACCCCAAGAGACATGAACCAGTCTGGAAGGGCAGTGAGGGAGGGAATGGTCAGCTTCCAGGTCTTGACGCCCCTGCCCCCTGCACCCCTCCCATGCCATTCCCCTTGTGCATTCCCCAGGGCACCCCCCCTACCTGCATAATAGTGATAACACACCAGCAAGGCCCCGATGGCAAAACACAGGAGGACGAAATGGAAAAACTCATCTGTGAAGGCAGGGGTGGGGAATCAATATCTGCTGCTTTCTCTCTTTTTTTGGGGAGAGGAGACAAGGTCTTGCTCTGTCACCGAGGGTGGAGTGCAGTTGTGCGATCACAGCTCATTGCAACCTTGAAGTCCTAGGCTTAAGCAATTCTCCTGCTTCAGCCTCACAAGTAGCGAGGCCTACAGGTGCATGCCATCACACCCAGCGCATTTTTAAATTTTTAGTAGAGACAAGGTCTCGCTATGTTGCCCAGGTTGGTCTTGAACTCCTGGCCTCAAGCAATCCTCTCATCTCGGCCTCCTAAAGTATTGGGATTACAGTTGTGAGCCAGCATGTCTGGCCTTTTTTTTTTTTTTAATTACAAAAAGTCTCTGTGCTGAGCACCATGGTCTTTCCTCTTGCCCTACCCTTCCTCCTAGAAGTCCCCATGGATTCCAGGCCTGGAGCAGGGAGGTTACTCCCATTTTCACTGCTCCTTTCCCAGAGTCTGGTCTAATCTAACCTTACAACTCTCTCAGCTCAGCTGACCTCCAGCTCCCCATCCTGGCCACAAGGCCTGGAAGGCATTTACCATCCTAGTGACTGTGCATAGCAGAAAGAGCAGAGGACCAGGGCTCAAGCTCAGGCCACACCACTCACAAGCTGTAAGGCCACTCCCCAGCCTGGAACCTCAGTTTTCATATCTGCAAAATGGGAACCATTGTCCCACCCTGTTGAGTTGATTCTGAGCTGAGTAATACGTAAACTGCAAGGCATACGACAGAGGTGGGTAATGATTGCTACTGTGCTATTTCACCCCTAGAAATCCAGCCAGACAGGAAAAAGCAGGTCTGCTACACCAAGTTCCTTACCATCTTTCTTTATATTCAGTCTTCTTAACTGAGAGGCCTCCACTTCTCCTTAGGAACAAGAGAGAGATGAGTGTTTAACTTTGATGCAGGACGGCAAGTAGGATTTTCCCTTCCCTACCTCATTGAGAATTAATATCCTGAGTACTTCTTCCTGGGTTAGAGGGCACTCACTGCAGGACCAGTCGAGCAAAACTGTGAAGATGGGGGTGCTGTCCTTGGAACCCCCACTGACTTCCTCCTCCTTCCTCAGGCCTGAGTCTGCCTTCCGTTCCATTTCCCCTGCACTGGAGATCCCCCTTCTGAATCATAGTGACATTGGCTGGCAACAGTCCCTGCTGGGACTAACCCACACTCTCAGGCTGTCTGAAGTCCCAACCCATCGTCTGAAATCAGCACCCACTCTGGCTCTCCTATCTGAGCTTGTGTATTTACCACTTGCTGGGTCAGAGCCTCTCCTTCGAAGTCCTGGAAACGAGAAACTCAACATTAGTGCCCAACCCTGCTTGGGGTGCCTTAACAGGTGCCTCCACCCTGGGGAAGGCTATAGGTGACCTAAAAAAACGTCCCCATGGAATTCTGCAGCCCCCAAAGATCCTCCTTTCTATTGATGGCTGTTTGGTTGTAATCTCCTTGGGTCTTGCTGGGACAGCTTTCCAAGCTCCCCAGGCTCCCTGCTTCATGCCACAGCTGGCCCAGCCCGCTTGATGAGCCTAGGCTCAGTGGACCTGGGGCTCCTGTTTCTCACAGTCAGATACCCCAACAGGAGCTGGCTCTCTTAGTGGAGAGGTGATGCCTAGACTTGGCTCAACACCAGCACCAACAACCTCTCTCCCCTAACTGGACACTCACCTGATTCCCCAGAGGGTACCACCTCTCCTGGAGCATCTGCACAGAAAGGAAATCAGTGATCATATACCCATGATCCTCTGGGGAGGGAGAAGTCATGCTTCAGGGAAGGTGGATCCTGCTGGGAGACTTTCCACTTAACCTGGAGTGTGTCAGGTAGGGAATGGAGCCGGCTGGAGGGTTCCTGTTCCAACTAAAGGGGCTGTCAATTTCCCCAGAGAAACCAGGTTTTCAGGTAAACTTCCTAATTATAAAAAAGTTTGGGCCGGGCGCGGCGGCTCACGCCTGTAATCCCAACACTTTGGGAGGCTGAGGTGGGTGGATCACGAGATCAAGAGATTGAGACCATTCTGGCTAACATGGTGAAACCCTGTCTCTACTAAAAATACAAAAATTAGCTGGGCATGGTAGCGAGCGCCTATAGTCCCAGCTACTTGGGAGGTTGAGGCAGGATAATCGCTCAAACCCCGGAGGCAGAGGTTGCAGTGAGCTGAGATCACACCACTGCACTCCGGCCTGGCGACAGAGTGAGACTCTGTCTCAAAAAAAAAAAAAAAAAAAAGGTTTGGCAACTCTTGAATCAAAATTCCATTGCTTGGGAGACATGACATTATTTTATGTACTACCATGTAAGA
>NW_012116710.1:3828611-3835999 GCF_000951035.1 Colobus angolensis palliatus
TAAAGTATATACGAGATCGAATTAATTCTATGATTTGGCATCTTTCTTTTTCAGTTCAGCGATAGATGAAGAGCAGAGCTGTCACCAGGACAGGGTGTAGCATCCTTTATTCTGCTGCTGTCAGGCTATTTCCTATTTTATCCTGCCGTAAACAATGCTGTGAAGAACATCACACAGGCAGGTTCAGTCCCACTGAGAAACTCAACAGTGAGTGAGCGGGCAAAAGAAAAATGGTAAGGCCTATTGCCTACCGGGTGAGCCGTTCCCATGGGGGTGTCCAGCCCCCAGGCTCCGTTGATGTTTTCTGGTTGCTCTGGGGTGCTGGTTCTCATCGCTGCTCTCTGCGGGAAACAAACACAAGCTGTAGGAGAAGCTCAGCCTGGACTGAGCTGGGAATGCGTTCGTTCTGGTGGCCATTCTCAGAATTTAGTTTATGCGAAGAGTGTGGTTTGATGGGAGGAACTCTGATTTGGGGACTGGAGGTAGGAGACCTGCCACTCACTTTCTGTGTGACTTTGGACAAATCCCTTAATATTTCTGTTGATTTCATGTCTACATAATATTTCTGCTGCTGCCTTGCCTACTTTATAAGACTTCCATGAAGATAAGACAAGGTCCCATGAGGCGTCACAGTACTGAGATGGCTTCCATCCCACCAAGTGCAGGTGCTGTGTCATCTCTGTTTCCCCACCTATCACACTGGCTCTGGATGTTTGCTGTGTCTCCCACCCCCCGGAATATCCTTCCTGTTTGTCTGTGTTATTGAGAAGCTTAAGCTGATGTCACACCTCCTATAGAAAGCCTTTGCCAACTGCCCCAGCTCACACTGGTCTTGCCTTTTCCTGCTGGGGTTTCTATAGCACCAACTGTCTGTCCCTGACTCAGTGGACACAAAGGCCATCAGTCTCATGATGTGCCTCTCTCCAAACATTTCATCTCCTGAAGGACACGACCTGGGTTCTCCACCCTGCAAGGGTGCCCAGCTGCGAACAGGAGCTTGATCAAGACTTGAAAATGGTTGTCATTTGTGCTCTTTGGCCAGTCAGCATTCCAAGAATTCAGGTCTATGAGTTTCTGGCTCCAGGTCCAGAAGATTCCTTTATCCCAAGACAGGACCATGGGACCTCCTGGTCAGTCATGGGCAATTTAAAAAATTCCAGGAAACCAAATTAATTGTGCTTAAGCATCAGTGCATCTGTGATCTCAACTGGATACGGAGGAAGAGGGATTGGGAAGCTCAACAAAATCACAACAGTGGTGTTTATCTCAGAAGAGAGGATTTTGGGTGACTTCTATTCTCTTCTATATTTCACAAATATTCATCAGTGCAAAAAATGACTTTTTATTGCTAAAAAGATAATGCATGTTGCAAAATAAAGAAATACAGAAAATAAAGTAAAAATTATTCCAATTTTCTTTTTTTATTTGAGACAGAGTCTCACTCTGCCACCCAGGCTGGAGTACAGTGGCATGATCTCAGCTCACTGCAACCTCTGCCTCCCGGGTTCAAGCAATTCTCCTGCCTCAGGCTCCTGAGTAGCTGGGATTAAGGGTGCCACCACACCTGATTAATTTTTGTATTTTTAGTAGAGACAGGGTTTTGCCATGTTGGCCAGGCTGGTCTTGAACTCCTAACCTCAAGTGATCCACCTGCCTCAGCCTCCCAAAGTGCTGGGATTACAGGCATGAGCCACAGCACCTGGCCACACAATCATAATTTTAAAAAAGCATTCTGGGCCTGGCGCGGTGGCTCACGCCTGTAATCCCAGCACTTTGGGAGGCCGAGGCGGGAGGATCACGAGGTCAGAAGATCGAGACCATCCTGGTGAACACGGTGAAACCCCGTCTCTACTGAAAACACAAAAAAATTAGCCAGGTGTGGTGGCGGCTGTCTGTAGTCCCAGTTACTTGGGAGGATGAGGCAGGAGAATGGCATGAACCCAGGAGGCGGAGCGTGCAGTGAGCCAAGATCACACCACTGCACTCCAGCCTGGGAGACAGAGCAAGACTCCGTCTCAACATAAATAAATAAATAAAGCATTCTGGGCCGGGTGCAGTGACTCACACCTGTAATCCCAGAACTTTGGGAGGCCGAGGCAGGTGGATCATGAGGTCAGGAGATCGAGACCAACCTGGCTAACACAGTGAAACCCCATCTCTACTAAAAATACAGAAAAAAAAAAGCATTCTGTGTTTCTGTGTGGGCCGGGCACGATGGTTCACACTTGTAATCCCAGCACTTTGGAAGGTCAAGGTGGATAGATCACTTGAGTCCAGGAGTTCAAGACCAGCCTGGGAAATATGGTAAAATCCCATCTCTACCAAAAACACAAAAATTAGCTGGGCATGGTGGTGCATGCATGTAGTCCCAGCTTCTCAGGAGGCTAAGGTAGAAGAATCACTTGAGCCCGGGAGGTGGAGGTTGTAGTGAGCCAAGATGGCACCACTACACTCCAGCCTGAGCAAAGGAGTGAGACCGCATCTCAAAAAAACCAAAAAATAAAAAAAACAAACCTACCCATACCCTGACCCCCCAAAAACCATTCTGTGAGTCAGATAAAAAGCATCTGCCCACATGGGCCACCCATTAATGCCTGCTCCAGGCTATCCAGATGCAGGTGATGACACCTGCTGCCTTTTACCCATAGAACTCTGGACTAGACAGGCAACTCCAAGCTCATGCCATCTTGCTGGCTTCTAGACCTACCAGGCTCTGAGCATGTGGGAGCCAAGCTGGCTTGTACACCTCAATCCTTGGCTCCCGCCCTGATTGTTGAGCCACTTGTCTGGGCTGCCAAGGGTGAGTTGAGTCCTATAGAGCTGAGCTGCCACCTCTGCATTAATCCAGTCCTGGGTGTCCTTCCCACACCATTCACCATGTGATTCTTGGTGCCTGTTCTAGTTCCCTGGTGACCTTGCTCCTAGCCTGTCATCTTCTTTCCCTTGAGGGCAGACAGGCACTTGTATGATCTTCCTACCATCAGGCCCCGACTTCTGTACGTTTCCTGTCCCTCAGGGCAGCCCCAGGACACGAACACCACAAGGGGCACTTAGCATGTGACAACAGGCACTCAGCACACTGAACACCATCTGCAAAGTGACCAGAGGGGCCAATACGGAGAGTGCAGAGAGCATATCAAGGACAACATGAAATGAGACTCAAGCAATGTAATTTACCAAGCACCGCCCATGTCTGGGGGAAAGAAGTAATTCATGAATACGTGACTATCTACATTTTCTACAGTGAATGTGAATTACTTAATGAGAAAAATATTTTAAAATACATATGAACATAAAGGTTTATCTCATTTTATATCCAGTGAAACCTTTCTTAAATTACTTGAGTAATTAAAAACATTTTTCTAAACCAGATTATACTTGTTTCTGTAACAAAAAAAAAAGAAAGAAAAGAAAGATGCCTGTAATTCTAGCACTTTGGGAGGCCAAGGCGGGAGGATCACTTGAGCTCAGTAGTTCGAGACCAGCCTGGGCAACATGGCAAAACTCCGTCTCTACTAAAAAATACAAAAAATTAGCTGAGTGTGGTGGCACACACCTGTAGTCCCAGCTACCTGGGAGATTGAGATGGGAGGATCACCTGGGCCCAGGAGGTTGAGGTTGTAGTGAGTCATGATCACACCACTGCATTGCGGCCAGGACAACAGAATGAGACCGTGTTGCAAAAAAAACAAAAAACAAAAAAACAAAAGCAAAAACCCACAAGACAGATGACCCAGAGTCAACCACTGATTATATTTGTTACATAACAAATGAAATCTTTTCTTCAGCATATACATAAGTGTTTTCCACTGTTTTACTTAGGTTATTGCCAGGCATTAGGAGACGATGTAGATTTCTGAAATATTGGATTAAACGCAGCTATTAAAGCTTTCTTATCTTAGTAGTGTGCATTTGTCATATTCTTTGGCAAAAGAGTTCATTCTACAAGTTCTTTTTCTTTTTTTGTTTCTCATTCTACAAGTTCTATTGCATCCTAGTGCTACCAACCAAAGCGCCATATTATTTATGCCTCCTCACTGTAGTAATCAGGGTATTGGAAATAATTATTCTGTAAAATGGGTATTGTGGAGATCAGATCCTTAATTTTTCCTTGTGTGCTGAAACAGCCCAGTATTCCAAGAGAGGGGTTACCGATCATGTCCCATTCTACTCGTTTAGAAGCTGAGACCCAGAAAAGTGGATGACTGTTCATGGTCACCCCATAAGTCAAGGTTATAGTTCAGATGAAAATGCAGGATTGGCTGGGCACGGTGGCTCACGCCTGTAATCCCAGCACTTCGGGAGGCCGATGTGGGCAGATCATGAGGTCAGGAGATCGAGACCATCCTGGCCAACACAGTGAAACCCCATCTCTACTAAAAATACAAAAAATTAGCTGGGTGTGGTGGTGCGCACCTGTGGTCGCACCTACTGGGGAGGCTGAGGCAGGAGAATCACTTGAATTCGGGAGGTGGAAGTTGCAGTGAGCCGAGATCACACCACTGCACTCCAGCCTGGGCGACAGAGTGAGACTCCATCTCAAAACAAACAAACAAACAAAGACCCCAGAAAATGCAGGATTTCCTCAAGACAATCTCATGCCCACCTCCCCATCTGCCAATGTCATAACCACCCAACTGGCCACATCTCCTGTATTTGGCTGGGACTTTTCAGCTCATGAATCACCCTCATGACTTTGTTTCTGCCCAACAAAGCCCTCTTTTCCTTCGTCTAATTGTTTTCTCCAAAGCCACTGGGCAACTGATTACCTCCATAGAGCTGAAGCTCATCCTTCAAAACGTCAGGCTCCCCATGCCCAGGACCTGGATGGAGACAAACCCCTTAGTCAGCACTCCCAAACACAGTGACCCAGGCCACTTCCATCTCCCATGGCTTTGAAGCTTAAGAAGTACCAGAGTCCTTGTGCTGGAGGTGAGGTGGGGGGTGGTCTTCAAGAGGCAAGGCAGCACAAGTACCTTCCCTTTGCCCTCTCTGATGCCCCCAGAACTTCCAGAGGTGACCACATTCAGAAAGCACTCAAGACCTAAGGAGACTTGGACCTTGCTCAGGGTTAATAGTGGGTATATATTGGGCACTCGCATGCACCAACACTGTACTAAGTGATTTATATTTAATACTTCATTTGCTTCTCACAGACATCCTATGAAGAAGGTATTAGTACCTACCCCACCCATTATACAGATAAGGACACTGAGGCTCAAACCGTTACATTATTTTCCCAAAGTCATATAGCCAGCAAGTGAGTGGCAACTCTACTAGGTCTGTTGCCAAAGCCTGCGTTCCTAATCATGTTTATATCCAGAAAGAGAACCCAGGGCTCAGCTCTAGCCTCATGGGCAGCATTTATTAAACACTTTCTGTGTGACAGGTTCTGTACTAGGCAATAATTAAAAGACCCTTTTCCCAGTGGTCTTTCCTTCCTATGAAATTTTTTATTTCTTTTGCAAAAGTTATTTCCTGGTTGTAAAAATAAAACATGCTCTGCCAGGCGCGGTGACTTGCCCCTGTAATCCCAGCACTTTGGGAGGCCGAAGTGGGTAGATCACTTGAGTCCAGGAGTTCGAGACCAGCCTGAGCAACATGGTAAAATCCCGTCTTTACTAAAAATACAAAATTAGTCAGGCATGGTGGCGCATGCCTGTAATCCTAGCCTCCTACTTGGGAGGCTGAGACAGGAGAATTGCTTGAACCCGGGAGGTGGAGGTTATGGTGAGCCAAGATCACGCCATTGGCACTCCAGCCTGGGCAACAAGAGTGAAACCCTGTCTCCAAAAAATAAATAAATAAAAAATAAAACATGCTCATTGTAAATTATTTATAGTATAGGACAGTTCAAAAAAGGGAAAATAAAAATCACTTATAATTCCACCATCCTGAGATAACCACTATTAACATTTTGGTATTTTTCCTTCCAGTTTTGATTATAACCGTATGTCTGAATTTTTATAAAGTATATACGAGATCGAATTAATTCTATGATTTGGCATCTTTCTTTTTCAGTTCAGCGATAGATGAAGAGCAGAGCTGTCACCAGGACAGGGTGTAGCATCCTTTATTCTGCTGCTGTCAGGCTATTTCCTATTTTATCCTGCCGTAAACAATGCTGTGAAGAACATCACACAGGCAGGTTCAGTCCCACTGAGAAACTCAACAGTGAGTGAGCGGGCAAAAGAAAAATGGTAAGGCCTATTGCCTACCGGGTGAGCCGTTCCCATGGGGGTGTCCAGCCCCCAGGCTCCGTTGATGTTTTCTGGTTGCTCTGGGGTGCTGGTTCTCATCGCTGCTCTCTGCGGGAAACAAACACAAGCTGTAGGAGAAGCTCAGCCTGGACTGAGCTGGGAATGCGTTCGTTCTGGTGGCCATTCTCAGAATTTAGTTTATGCGAAGAGTGTGGTTTGATGGGAGGAACTCTGATTTGGGGACTGGAGGTAGGAGACCTGCCACTCACTTTCTGTGTGACTTTGGACAAATCCCTTAATATTTCTGTTGATTTCATGTCTACATAATATTTCTGCTGCTGCCTTGCCTACTTTATAAGACTTCCATGAAGATAAGACAAGGTCCCATGAGGCGTCACAGTACTGAGATGGCTTCCATCCCACCAAGTGCAGGTGCTGTGTCATCTCTGTTTCCCCACCTATCACACTGGCTCTGGATGTTTGCTGTGTCTCCCACCCCCCGGAATATCCTTCCTGTTTGTCTGTGTTATTGAGAAGCTTAAGCTGATGTCACACCTCCTATAGAAAGCCTTTGCCAACTGCCCCAGCTCACACTGGTCTTGCCTTTTCCTGCTGGGGTTTCTATAGCACCAACTGTCTGTCCCTGACTCAGTGGACACAAAGGCCATCAGTCTCATGATGTGCCTCTCTCCAAACATTTCATCTCCTGAAGGACACGACCTGGGTTCTCCACCCTGCAAGGGTGCCCAGCTGCGAACAGGAGCTTGATCAAGACTTGAAAATGGTTGTCATTTGTGCTCTTTGGCCAGTCAGCATTCCAAGAATTCAGGTCTATGAGTTTCTGGCTCCAGGTCCAGAAGATTCCTTTATCCCAAGACAGGACCATGGGACCTCCTGGTCAGTCATGGGCAATTTAAAAAATTCCAGGAAACCAAATTAATTGTGCTTAAGCATCAGTGCATCTGTGATCTCAACTGGATACGGAGGAAGAGGGATTGGGAAGCTCAACAAAATCACAACAGTGGTGTTTATCTCAGAAGAGAGGATTTTGGGTGACTTCTATTCTCTTCTATATTTCACAAATATTCATCAGTGCAAAAAATGACTTTTTATTGCTAAAAAGATAATGCATGTTGCAAAATAAAGAAATACAGAAAATAAAGTAAAAATTATTCCAATTTTCTTTTT
>NW_012116710.1:3837514-3843232 GCF_000951035.1 Colobus angolensis palliatus
GAGGTTGCAGTGAGCTGAGATTGTGCCACTGCACTCCAACCTGGGCGACAGAAGGTGAGACTCTGTCTCAAAAAAAAAAAAAAAAAAAAAAAAGACTCACTGTTCTTTGCTGGTGTCCCTAGTACCCATGACAAAGACTGGCACAAATTTGGTGCTCAGTAAGTATTTGTTAAATAAATGTAAGGAATACACTAATACGTTTTGGGTGGTTATCTCTGGGTAATGGAGCAAAGGGTGGTTTATTTTCTCATATTTCTGTTTCCCTATATACTCTATATTTTTCTACAATGTACCTGTGTGTAATCTTTTACGGT
Source organism: Colobus angolensis palliatus (assembly GCF_000951035.1). Classification (NCBI taxonomy): domain Eukaryota; kingdom Metazoa; phylum Chordata; class Mammalia; order Primates; family Cercopithecidae; genus Colobus; species Colobus angolensis. Next base: position 3,837,829 of record NW_012116710.1, read on the forward strand.
TGAAAATAAAACTTCATCTAAAAATAACTGGATTAAAACAGGTATGTGGGCCGGGCGCGGTGGCTCACGCCTGTAATCCCAGTACTTTGGGAGGCCGAGGCAGGAGGATCACGAGGTCAGGAGATCGAGACCATCCTGGCTAACACGGTAAAACCCTATCTCTATTAAAAGTACAAAAAATTAGCCGGGCGTGGTGGCTCGTGCCTGTAGTCCCAGCTCCTTGGGAGGCGAGGCAGAATGGCGTGAACCCAGGAGGTGGAGCTTGCAGTGAGCCAGGATGGTGCCACTGCACTCCAGCCTGGGCAACAGTGCAAGACTCCATCTCAAAAAATAAACAAATAGGTAAAAATAAATAGATAAATAAATAAATAAATAAAACAGGTATGTGGGAGAGAGATGCTGGATGTGACTGTGAGTGAGGGTCCTGCGTGTGAGGACAGCAGGGCTGCAATGAGGTACCCAGGCTTGGGGCCTCTAGAGTAACAGGTCCCCTCCGGGCCTGAAAAACAAGCAGTCATGTTCTGGCTGCAGGTCAGTCACGGTAGGATCATGGACCAGGATCCTGAATGTCAGCCTGTCTTCATGTTTCTAGGACTGTGGCTTTCTCCTGCTGCTCTCTCTTAGTGCTCCATTTGGCTAATTTCAGCCAGTCCCATGTATGAGGTAGAGACTCCAGGGTGCCTAGGTGCCAGGGATTATGGTCACATGGGGGACATTTTTGGAGGAGCAGCACTCCTTGAGGGACAACCAGAACCAGAGGACAGAACACTCCTTCCGGCCCGGGAGGAGAAACAAAAGGACAGGTCACAAACAGCCCCCTCCCTGCACCTGGAAACTCTTCTTCCAGAGCCAAACCTTATACCTGGTAGGCTTGTGTGTTTTCTCGTTTTTTGTTTTTAAATGGGGAGATGGCTTCCTTTCCAGTGCCATGAGGAGACTGGCTACAAACAAACCCACTGGGCCCACTGACCACTCTCCCTCCTCTGCTGAAATGATCATTGATTTTGTGGCTTTGGGCCTTGGGCTCAGCATCTGCAACATGAGGACATAAGACCAGAGCTTTTCTTTTTTTTTTTTTTCTTCCAGCCCAGGGGACCTTCCATTAAATAAAATCTTAAGCTCAAGCCCACGGCATAAAAGAGATCATAGTGCAGGAGCTCTCGCTAAGGAGATTTAGCCTCCCTGGTTCCACAAAAACCTCCAGGGAATCCCAAGTTGGTTACTGAGTTCTCTTAGAGCAGGTCAGTTGTCCTCTCTGTGACTCAGTTTTCTCACTTATAAACTGGGAATAATAATAGTACTTTCCTTTATGGGTTGCTGTGAGAATTGAGTTATTACATGCAAGTGCTTAGAACAGCTCCCAGCACGGAGTAAGCATTCAATAAATATTGCTGGTGCTACTACTATAAAATTCAGCCTTATATTTTAAATTAAAAGAGTACAAATGAAAGAACATTCCGCTGTTTCTTGGAGAATAATGTGGTTATTTGTAATCAAGATGCTATTGGAGGCCAGGCACAGTGGCTCATGCCTGTAATCCCAGCACTTTGGGAGGCCAAGGCGGGCAGATCACCTGAGGTCAGGAGTTCAAGACCAGCCTGGCCAACATGGAGAAACCTTGTCTCTACTAAAAATACAAAAATTTGGCCAGGCATGGTGGCGAGTGCCTGTAATCCTAGCTACTCGGGAGGCTGAGGCAGGAGAATCGCTTAAGCCCAGGAGGCAGAGGTTGCAGTGAGCCAAGATCACACCACTGCATTCTAGCCTGGGTGACAGAGCAAGACTCTGTCTCAAAAAATAAATAAATAAATAAATAAAAATAGCTGCAGAGATATTACAGAATAACATGGCAAAAAGCTTAGGACAAGATGGGAAAATTTTTAAATGGAGGACAGAATTGCCTATACGATCAATTATAACTGTGTACATAGAAGGACATGTGGACAGATCGACTGTAGAAGAGAATGTGGAGAAACAGTATTGGAGTTTCAAATACTTCAATGACTTCAAGTATGGGGGATTGTTTCCCCATGTAAATCTTTTTCTTGAATAATGCACATATATTTAAATCTTTGCTATACCTGAGGAGGAGGAGGAGGAGGAAGAGGATGAGGAGGAAGAGGAAGAGGAGGAAGAAGACTTGTCTCTCTCATATTGTTCTTGGGAAAATAGTCCAGCCTTCCCATCTTGCTTGTGGAAATCTGTTTCTCCATCTGCAAGGCACATAGAGGCCAGGGGATGAGCATTTCCCACCCTTCCCATCCCAGGGACCACCCAGTCCCCTCCAGAGTTCTACTTGGACTTGAGGAGCCAGGAAGGACTGGATTATCTTCCCAAATATCTAGGGCCAATGCAACGTGCAGGAGACCAAGGCTCTCAGAGATACCAGGGGCTCAAGGAAGGCTCAGTACAGAGATTTATCTGAATGTGGACTCAGAAAAGGGGTTTCTAAGCCCCCCGCCCTGCACCCAGAGAAAGCTAGACTCTGTAGAGGAGTTGCCAATTTAGGATCCTTTGTAAATTACAGCCAAGATGGAGTGTGATCAAGCCCTAAACCTTCCCATTCCCCATTATGGAGTCATACAGGACCCTCTCTACCTTCTAGGGGTATTCCCTAGTGCCAGCCCAAGCCCCCAGAGAATTCTTGAGATTTGGCAAGCAGCTGAGGGTCCCCATAGCTAGATAGCACAGGAAGACAGATTGGACCATGCACATGTATGTGTGCATGTGTGTAAAACCACTACTTCCCCATTTCAACTGTGATTTGAGGCCCTGTGCAAAATGAGCTGAGCAGGGTCTTCTTCCGTCCCTTCTACTTTTGGACTCCACCTCCCATGTGGTTTTGCCCAGAGGGTCAGAGAAGGCAAACGTACAGTCTAGATCTTCTGTTTCTCTGTGGACTTGACTGTTATCTTGAGGCTGGGAGGGGGATGCTGAAGTCTTCATGGCTTTTCCTGGAGGAATAACAATAATCAGTAGTTAATATCACCTTAGTTAATATCTTAATATATAAAGAGCTTGGCAAATAAATAAGAAAAAGACAAACACTCAACATTCAAAGGAATAAGAAAATTAATTAACAAAAAAATGGTAGTTCTATTGGCAAGCAAGAAGGCCAGGGGCAGTGGAGGGAGGAGGGTTAAAGGAGTGGGGAATCGGGGTGGTGGGTATTGGCTAGACAACTAGCAGGGGGCTTCATGAAGGAAGTCAGTTTTTATCTGTACCTGACAAGTCAGGCACCATCTTTTTTTTTTTTTTTTTTTTTTTGCGTAGAGACAGGGTGTCTCTATATTGCCCAGGCTGGTCTCGAACTCCTAGCCTCAGTGTCCCAAAGTGCTGGGATTCAAGTGTGAGCCACCACATCCAGCCTAGGTACAATTTTGACAGGAATGCAGATTTGAAGTTGGTGAACCAACTCCAATCCCACAAACATGGCCAACATCCAGGAATGACTGAGCAAAAAGGCAAGGGAGTCCTGAGCCCTGGCAGGCCTCACACACAGGGCCACCTGCCACCTCTTGACAGCTACGTGCACAGGAAAGAAGTTTCTTTTAATGGAGCCGCTGTGCTATGAGTCTCTGTTATAGCAGCTGAGCCAGGAAGTGCAGGCTTCCTTTTGATTCCTTGCCCCATTTCTTCTACTCTCAGCTCTGAAGCTGAGACCTCAAATCTGAGAGGAGGTAGATTTACTGGTCTCTGACTCATTTATTTTTTACTTTTTTATCTGAGACAGAGGTCTTGCTATATCTCCCAGTCTAGTCTTGAACTCCTGGGCTCAAGCAATCCTCCCACCGCAGCCTGTAGCTGGGACTACAGACATGTGTCACTGTGCCCAGCCTCAGACAAATTTAAACCATAGTTTCTCAGCCTCAACACGACTGACATTTGGGACTGGGTAACACATTGTGAGATGTTTAGCAGCCTCCTCCCTCCCAGATGCCAGCAGCACTTTCCTGTTCAGCTGTGACAATAAAAAATGTTTCCAGACATTGCCAAATGACCCCTGTTGTGGGGCAAACATCATCCCCCATTTGAGAATGGTCTAGAGAATCTACCACAAGACCTTGGCAGGAAGCCTCCTCTCCTGTGTCTTAGAGCCAGATTGCCTGGGCTGAAATCCTATCTCTGCCTCTTCTAGCGATGGAAGCATAGGCAAGTTACTTAATCCCTCATTGTGCCCTGGGTTTCTCATCTGTAAAATGGAGACAGTAATAGTGCTTACCTCATAGTATGTGAAAATGGCAAGACAGTCCTTAGCAGGGCCGTTGGGAATGCGTGTTTCCTCCTCTACAGGCCTCCTCTTACCCTTGGACATCTGGTGTCCAGTCCCATCCCCACTCATCCCCCATCTCCTAGACCTCAGACTCCATTATTTTTTTTTTTTTTTGAGATGGACTCTTGCTCGCTCTGTCACCCAGGCTAGAGGGCAGTGGCACGATCTCAGCTCACTGCAACCTCTGCCTCCGGGATTCAAGTGATTCTTCTGCCTCAGTCTCCTAAGTAGCTGGGATTACAGGCGCCGCCATCACGCCCAGCTAATTTTTGTGTTTTTAGTAGAGACGGGGTTTCACCATATTGGCCAGGCTGGTCTTGAACTCCTGACCTTGTGATCTGCCCACCTTGACACCTTGACCTCTCAAAGTGCTGGGACTACAGGCGTGAGCCACCGCACCTGGCCTACCCTTTTCTAGAATAAAACTTCCCATTTCTCAGAGCAGAATTCAGCTAGGCATTAGGAAGTCACTAGCCATTCAAATGCATCGATATCAAGATGGAATGACTGACAACAGAAGCCTCCAGGACATATTTCTATTTTGAATAGTGTTCTTTGCACGCAACAGGTGACTAGTACATATTCATTGGCTGAGATCATCTCTAATGAAGGCACTTCAGCTAGAGTGGAGGAAGAGTTGTAGAGCCACATGGGGGTAAGAGAGCTGCTGGCTGATGTCAGATAGACTGAAGTTTACAAAGTGATGAACTCTTTTTCCAGTCTCATCTCCATCCTGCTCTGTGTCCTGGTCACACACAGCACTTTTGGCTTAGTCCATTCTTTCCTAATGTCAAAATTGCATCTGACCTTCCAAGCACAGGTCAAAACCCACTTCCCTCATGAAGTACTCTTTCAGTTGTCTAAACGATACCCACCAACTCTATTCCCCACTCCCCTAACCTTACTCCCTCCACTATCCCTAGCCTTTTTTTTTTTTTTTTTTGACACGGTCTCTCTCTATCACCCAGGCTGGAGTGCAGTGGTGCAATCACAGCTCACTGCAGCCTTGAACTCCTGGACTCAAGCGATCCTCCTGCCTCAGCCTTCTGAGTAGGTAGGACTACAGGCGTGTACCACCATCCAGGGTTTGTCTCCTTCACTAGATCATGAATGCAGCCTAAGTAGGGACTA
>NW_012116710.1:3843927-3850010 GCF_000951035.1 Colobus angolensis palliatus
TTTTTTTTTTTTGACACGGTCTCTCTCTATCACCCAGGCTGGAGTGCAGTGGTGCAATCACAGCTCACTGCAGCCTTGAACTCCTGGACTCAAGCGATCCTCCTGCCTCAGCCTTCTGAGTAGGTAGGACTACAGGCGTGTACCACCATCCAGGGTTTGTCTCCTTCACTAGATCATGAATGCAGCCTAAGTAGGGACTAAGGCTGATTCATCTCTGTGTCACCCATACCCTGTACAGAGCCGGGAACAAAGGAAAAATGATGGTAACAAGCAGCTATAAGTGCCTACTATCTGCCACGCAAGGTTCTAACAGTTAACTTGTGTTAACTAATCTATTCCTCACCACAAACCTATGAAGGCTCACTAGGGCTGTGCCCATTTTATAGGTCAGAATATTGGGGCACAGAGAGGATAAGAAACTTGCCCAGGACCGGCCGGGCATGGTGGTTCACGCTTGTAATCCCAGGACTTTGGGAGGCTGAGGCGGGTGGATCACGAGGTCAGGAGATGGAGACCATCCTGGCCAACATGGTGAAACCCAGTCTCTACTAAAAATACAAAAATTAGCTGGGCGTGGTGGTTGCAAGCCTGTAATCCCAGCTACTCAGGAGGCTGAGGCGGGAGAATCACTTGAACCCAGGAGGCAGAGGTTGCAGTGAACTGAGATCACACAATTGCATTCCAACCTGGGTGACAGGGCGAGACTCTGTCTCAAAAAAAAGAAAGAAAGAAACTTGCCCAGGACCACATGGTAAGCGGTTAAGTAAGGGTAGTTGCTCAGCTCATGCTGGGAGACTAAAGGAGTGACGCTGGCTCCTCTTTTCAGGACCCTAACATTGGCACCAGGAAAGAGGACACACTAACAGTCATCAGAGTGTTATGCAAATATGCTGACCTGGCTTATATTTAGCTACTGATGGAGCCTTGAGTAATTGTTTCCATAGCCAAGGGAACTTCCTTGGGCAGGTCTTTAGCACACTTAAGGGGAGGAATGGAACCATCACAGAGGGACGACCTGACGTGGCTCTGTTTCTCCTTTTAATGTCTTTGTCTGTTTTTCCTCCACCCATTTTTCTCTCTCTCTTTCTTTTCTTCCTTCCTTCCTTCCTTTCTTTTTCTTTCTTTCTTTCTTTCTTTTCTCTCTTTCTTTCTTTCTCTCTCTCTCTTCTTTCTCTTCCTTTCTTTCCTTTCTTTCTTTTTCTTTCTTTCTTTCTTTCTTTTCTCTTTCTATTTCTTTTTCTTTCTCTCTCTCTTCTTTTTCTTTCTTTTTCTTTCTTTTCTCTTTCTCTTTCTTTTTCTTTCTCTCTCTCTCTCTTCTTTCTTTCTTTCTTTCCTTTCTTTTTTTTTTTTTTTTTGAGACAGGGTCTCACTCTATTACCCAGGCTGGAATGCAGTGGCATGATCACGGCTCTGCAGCTTCAGCCTCCTGGGTTCCAGTGATCTTCCCACCTCAGCCTCCCAAGTAGCTAGGACTACAGGCATTTGCCACCACAGCCAGCTAATTTTTTAGTTTTTATATTTTTGTAGAGATGTGGTCTCACTATGTTGCCCAGGCTGCTCTTGAACTCCTGGGCTCAAGTGATCCTCCCACCTTGGCCTCCCAAAGTGCTGAGGTTACAGGCATGAGCCACCACCCCTGGCCTCCACACAGGTCTTATTTAACATAGGGAAGGACTGAGGCTCAGGTAGAGGAAGAGACTTGTTCAAGGTCTTCCAGTTTATAGATGGATTCAAATCTGACTCCTACCCCAACAGAGAAGCTTCATGCCCCAGCTACCCCCTGATTAGAGGCCTCCAGCACCACCTCAGGTGGCCCCCACATCCAAGGCTGATCCTACAAGGAAATGGAATGCCTGACTTTCTGGCACTTTTCTCCAAAAAGCCCAGCCCTGCTGAGTCAGGGGTGGTGCCGGGGCCTCTGTACCCACGGGTCCTGCTAAACTGGATTTCCCCTTAAGGTGAGCCCAGATTTCCTGAGCTCCTGCTGTCACAGAGCCTGGGCCCAGGGCAGGAGGGCTGACAGAGCACACTGAGCCATGACAGCCTCACAGCACTCTCCTCTCCCAGCTCTCTGGACTCTCATACAACCAGGAGGGAGGCAGGGTGGAGATTATTGTCATATTTTACAGAAGAGGAAACCAAGGCCCTGAAATGGAGATGAACTTGCACAGGTCATGGAGCTACACAGGGGCAAGGCTGGCTCTTTCATCACATCAGATCAATTTGGCTCAACTTTTATGTAACAAATTGTGAGTTGTTTTTCAGTTGCCATGGACCCGCAGGTTGACAGCCACATAACCTGAGCATGCCAGGTTACTATGCGTGCAACTACAAGGAAACCTAAGTGCTCAGACTGAGGAGTGGGGAATGAATTAAGAAGCGGATAGCACATGCCAGGATTCAGTATCCAATAAGATCAAGCTCTGGCATCGCCCCATGGCAGGATCCAATCAGATCATGCCTCCCACATCACTTCATTGCAAGATCCAATCAGATCATACCTCATTACCCTATGCTTATAAAACCTGCCCAGCTCCCAGCTTGGTGAGACAGATTTGAGTATTTCCTCCTATCTCCTTGCCACTGGACTTGTAATAAAGCTTTTCTTTTCTCAAAAGCCAGTGCCATGGTATTGGCCTCTATGTGTATTGGGTGGTGAGCCCATTGATTGTGTGGTAACAGCTCCAGAACCCTGCTTCTTGATTCAGGGGCTGCTTGTCTTCCTGGTGTCCCATATTGGATGAGGGGGCTGAGGTGACTGAAACAGAATTGGATTTCAACAGGAAGAGAAAGGCAGAGTAGGATAAAAGTTTCAGTGGAGGAGGTTGGGGGCAGCAGGCAGTTGAAGGGGTAAGAGCCAGAAAGGGTGGAGAAGATCAGCCTGGGCCTTGAATGCCAAGCTAAAGATGGCCAACTTTTCCTGAGGGTAGACCGAGGAACGTGTCTGTGGGCCAGAAATGCAGGGCAAGCTCAGCTAAACAAGCCCAGTGTGGGAAATGGGGTGGGAGCTCTGGAAGCAGCAACAGCAGCTGGGAGGGGAACAGAGTGGACAGAGGAATGGACGTTTGCTGCTTTTGCCCACCTGGCGTGAAAGCCCCCATCTTCTGATGATTACACAGGATTTCTCTTTGAGGAAATCCAGCCCCCACTGGACAACAGCTTGGGGCTGGCCCTCGATGTGTCAAGCCCTTCCTGGCTGAGGGGTGGGGACAAGGCCAAGGGCAGAGCCAAGGGTACAAGAGTGTTCTCAGTAATCTCCTTCAGCTTCCCAAGCCACCCCAGACAAGCATGCATTCTGATTTCAAACAGACCCTTTTTCGTTTATGTTTTGTTTTTTTGAGACAGGGTGTTGAGATTACAGGCATCAGCCATCGCACCCAGCTTCAAACAGATCTTTGTTATGCAATCACAGCTCCAAAATAAGTACTCCCCAAAATAATTGCACTCCCTCCCTAAGCCCCTTTTACATGGAATCTGTGGAGTGGTCACTCCCATTACCCAGGTTAGAACATCAGCCTCTCTTTCCGCAGGAATCTGACTTGTGACATGAGTGACCCAGAGCCCTAAAGGCTGGCATAGGTGGTTTGCCCTGAGACAGAGTCCTGAAGAGGCTGATGCTCTCTATTCTGCCTCCTGGTCACAGCCTCTTCTGCAGTCTTGTTTTTTACCCTTTCCCTCTGTTCTGTGAGACCCACCCCCACCTCCTTATCTTCCCAGGAAAGTCTTTTTTGGTAGCCTGAGGTGGCTTTGTAACTTGCAACCAAAGCACTGTAGTTGAGACAAATGTCTCGGGAGGGCTCCAGCTTCCTGCAGAGCTCAACAGGGCTCGTGGCAGACTGGCTCCACAGACTTCACTCCAGCCTCCAGGCTGAGGCTTGGCAGGGTCCCTGAGCCCCCATATGAGGGGCTGGGGCTGAACTTCAGGCTGGGTTGGGGACCTACCGGGTTTCCCCAGCCCCCTCCTTTCCCTCATCTTCTAGCACTGTGATCACCAAAGCAGCAGCAGCCCTGATGATCCTGCCCTAGAGACTTGTCCCCCTGCTGAAGGTGCACCTCTTGGACCTGGTTCAGCACCTCAGTGGTTTTTCTATCACTGTGATAACAACACCCACCAACTTAGTGGCTTAAAACCACACAAATTATCTCACAGTTCTTCAGGTCAGAAGTCCAACGTAGGCCTCACTGGGATAAAATCGAGGTGTTGACAGAGCTGTGTCCCTTTTTGGAGGTTCGAGTGGAAAGTCTGCTGCTGCTGCTGCTAGTGCAGCTGCTTCTCCTTCAATTCGCTCCTCTAGGCCCTTTACCTCATCCATCAAACAGGGAACAACGTCACACACTAAGGGCTCTGGAGCTCAGATGGGGTTTTGGATAGCACAGGACGCAATATCATGTCCTTACTCAGGGGGCGATACTGAGAGATGCCCTGATGAAGCCACTGGGACAACGGGGTCTGGTAGCACCTGCTTTAGCACTTAAGAAGTCAGGCTTAAGCACTTCACTTCCCAGCTCCTGATTTTGGAAAATTACGTCTCCAGGCCTCTGTTATCTCATCTGTAAATTAGGGATAGTGTCACTGCCTTGCAGGGTTGCTGTGAGGATTGAGATTAAAAGGACTTAGATTCTGAGCTCCCTGGAAGTAGAAACCATGTTTTTCTGGCTCCCGGCTACATTCTAGCCCCTGGCTTAGACGAAATGCTTAATTAAAAGAAGTCACAAAGTGCTGAATTTAAGAGCTTAAAGAAATAATATTAGGAGGCTGGGCGCAGTGGCTCATGCCTGTAATCCCAGCACTTTGGGAGGCCGAGGCGGGTGGATCACGAGGTCAGGAGATCGAGACCATCTTAACACTGTGAAACGCCATCTCTACTAAAAAATACAAAAAAAAAAAAAATAGCCAGGCGTGCTGGCAGGTGCCTGTAGTCCCAGCTACTCGGGAGGCTGAGGCGGGAGAATGACACGAACCCAGGAGGCAGAGCTTGCAGTGAGCTCAGATCACACCACTGTACTCCAGCCTGGGCGACAGAGCAAGACTCCATCTCAAAATAAATAAATAAACAAACAATAAAAAAAGAAATAATATTAGGACTACAAAGATTCTTTGTATCTCCCTCTCCCTTTATAGCATCTTCCACTTGTTTATACCCCTTCTCCTTTCTCACTACTCTCCCCCAGGCCCACCTTACCTCCCCACAGATCTCCAGGCTTGGAGGTCTCTCCCCCTCCCCAAGTTGGAATTCTACAGTGTTGCATCCAGGAGATCCAAACTGAGGCCCAGAAAGGGAAAAGGACTTGCTCAAGACCACACAGTGAGGAGTGTGGATATGAACGCGTCAACATCAACATCAGAGTGTGAGGGGAACCGTGAAGAGGGGAAGAAAGAAGATGCTACGGTTTACACCTCCACCATTTTGTCTAAGTCAGCCAGGCAGTTTAATAGTGCGATGACAAGCCGCACTGGCCGGCCATCCAGCTGACTGGACTAGATGAACTTCCATGAATCCGGGGGAACCTTATGGCCACTGCATACCCAAGGATGCAGACAGGACCTGGGGTTGCCCCTGAGGAGTGTGGAATGGCATCTAGGCTGCAACAAGGAAGTGAAAAGGGACAAAATCAAGTGTGATACCCAAGTTTCAAACTAATGGCTGTGGTCAGGTGCGGTGGCTCACGCCTGTAATCCCAGCACTTTGGGAGGCTGAGGCGGGTGGATCACGAGGTCAGGAGATCGAGATCATCCTGGCTAATATGGTGAAACCCTGCCTCTACTAAAAGTACAAAAAATTAGCCGGACATGTTGTGGCACGTGCCTGTAGTTCCAGCTACCTGGGAGGCTGAGGCAGGAGAATTGCTTGAACCTAGGAGGCAGAGGTTGCAGTGGTCTGGGACGGTGCCATTGCACTCCAGCCTGGGTGACAGAGTGAGACTTCGTCTCAAAAAAAATAAAAACGAAACAAAAAACAAGGCCGGGCGCAGTGGCTCACGCCTGTAATCCCAGCACTTCGGGAGGCCAAGGCAGGCAAATCACAAGGTCAAGAGATCGAGACCATCCTGGCTAACACAGTGAAACCCCATCTCTACTAAAA
>NW_012116710.1:3850299-3850835 GCF_000951035.1 Colobus angolensis palliatus
AAAAAAAAAAAAAAAGAATAATAATAATAATGCTGTACAGAAAGAGGATGGTTGGGTTCTGTGTGGAGGCTGTTTATATGGAAAGATCCAGGATTTTAAAAAGATAATCTGGAAGGAAAGAAAACAGTGCAAGTATCAAGGCTGTTGTCTAGCACATAGTAGGTGCACAACCAATGTTTGTTAAAGTGGCAATATGAGCCAACAAGGTGATATAGCTACAGAGCAAAGCTACCATAGCCTTAGGTCATATTAACAGAAGCACAGAGTCTACGGTGAAGGTCATGGCCCACATTCCACCATCCCCAATCCTCCATCTTGGGTTTACTCCTGGGTCCTGCATAGAATAAGTTCTGGACAGACAAAGAGAATCCAGAGGATGCAGCGGGTAGAGACTACACCCAAGAAAAGTAGTTTGGGGAGCAGGGTACTCGACCTAGGGATGAGCTCCACATGAATGGGCCTAGTCACTGTCCCCAAGTCTCTGCAGAACTACTCCAGGACTCCAGGACAGGGGGAGCAGGTAGGGCTGTGAGCTC
>NW_012116710.1:3851470-3858911 GCF_000951035.1 Colobus angolensis palliatus
AAAAAAAAATTCTAAAAATGACAACAGCTTTGGGGTTGTCCTGAGCACGCTGCCATGTGAGGTGGCAAGTTGAGGAGTGGCAGGGGTTGGCTTAGATGTTCTTAGCTCAGAACCTATTAGTCTCTCAAGCAATTCTCTGCAAAGTATAGGAGGAAAATATTAATTTATCAATTTCTATGTAACTTTTAACTAAAAAATAGTTAATAGTATATAGTTTAGCCCTGATGTGTACCCTTGGCTCATATGTCAGACACCACATGTCATGTCCATTAAGTGGGGCTCCCAGAGGCCAGTGGGGAGCCCCACAAGACAGACAGGTTGACTGTGGCCACATCTTCCTTTTCTCTACATTCAGACTATTGCCATATATTGTGGTGTGCAGGAGCCCAATTGGGTTAATTTGAGGCTCAAATGAAATAGCTTTCACTGAATCAGCCCCCTTATTGTTGACAAGTGACTTCAAAGAGTCTGCACAGAAACTGCGGATGGAGATAACCCTAATCATGAAAGTACAAACAAGCAACAGGAAAAGTGTGGGACAGACTTGTCCTTGCTCTTAGTTTAGCCGCATTACCACGTTGGAAAGAGCAATGGAAAGGAATCTCACACACGAAACAATTCTTTCCTGTGTATTTGAGTTCCTGAAATAATGAGAAATAAATACAAACTCAAAATACAAAATAATAACGAGAAACAAATACAAACTCAAACTCAAATACAATTGTATTTGAGTTCCTGAAATAATAATGAGAAACGATTTGAAAGGTGGATTTCCATCCACTACCACTGGTGATGAAATTCACTGTGAACGTACACTGGTCCTGAGACATCAGCTAATGGCCACTATACTTGTATATACATGTATATATCTATGCATATGTATATGCTGGGGGTGCCCAGAGCATTCTTCTTGAGAAGATTGTGCAATCAAAAAGTTAGATGAGTGCTGCTCTAGATCCTCAGGCCTAGCTAGACACTAGGGGATGCTAGTCCTGGTTTGGGGTTTTTGGGTCTAATCGGATAATTTGTTTTAGATTTAGGGACAAGGAAAACTAGAAGGGGAGTATGCACTCCACAAAGCATTTTTGAGGCTCCACTGACACATTTGAAGATTAATAGGAAGAAACTTAAAACTCATTAAAGACTTTCCCTGGCTCTGATCGTCCCAACTTGGTGTAGTGTTGAGTGAAACACCAAGGCATGAACGTGGGTGCCCAGCTAGACAGAGCCAGGCGGGCCCTTCTCCCACAGCCTGAAGTCTCTGTTTCTCTCTCTTTCCCATCTTTCTCTCTGTTTCTACCCACCTCTCTTTCTCTCTCTCTTTCTCTCTCCCTCTCTCTCACTCACACACACACACACACACACACACTCATTCTCTCTCTCTCACAACACACACCACACACATACACACACACACACCTGACAATAAGAAACAGAAAGGTGGCATCCAGTACAAGAGCTTGTCAGTTCTCTCGAACATCAGACAGACCTAGATATTCAGTTCCCGCCTCGACCCCTCACCGACTCTGAGACCTGGAGCATGTCACATCCATTCTCAGAGCTTCAGCATCCTTAGCTGGAAAAATGGGCATGCCTACAACTCAACAGACAGTGACAAATAATCCAGTTTAAAAATGGACAGGGGACTCGAATAGACATTGCTCGAAACAAGACGCAGAAATAGTCAATAGCACATAGAAAGATGCTCCATATCGCTGGGTACAGTGGCTCACACCTGTAATCCCAGCAATTTGGGAGGCCGAGGGAGGCAGATCACCTGAGGTCGGGAGTTCGAGACCAGACTGACCAACACGGAGTAACCCCATCTCTTCTAAAAATACAAAATTAGCCAGGTATGGTGGCGGGTGCCTGTAATCCCAGCTACTCGGGAGGCTGAGGCAGGAGAATCACTTGAACCTGGGAGGCAAAGGTTGCAATGAGCTGAGATCGTATCATTGCACTCCAGCCTGGGCAACAAGAGTGAAACTCCATCTCAAAAAAAAAAAAAAAAAAAAGAGGATGCTCCACATCATTAGTCATTAGGGAAGTGCAAACCAAAACCACCATGAGATACCCCTTTACACCCACTAGGGTGGCTTACGATGAGACATACAGACAGTAACAAGTATTGGTGATGGTGCGAAGAAACTGGAGCCCTCATACATTGCTGGTCAGATTGTAAAATGGAGGTCACTTTGGAAAACAGTTTGGCAGCTCCTCAAAAGTTAAAAAAGATTTACTACATGACCCAGCAATTCCAATCCCTAGTATATTCGCGAGAGAATTGAAAACCTATATCCGAACAAAGACTTGTAATGAATGTTTATAGCAGCATTACACGTAACAGCCAAAAATGGAAACAACCCAAATGTCCATCCCCTGGTAAATGGAGACACAAAGTTTGAGATCATCAAACAATGCAACCTCATCCAACCAGTGGGAGGAAGGAAGGATGGACACTCACTGCAATGCGGATGAGCCTTGATGACATTGGGCTAAGCAAAAGAAGCCACTCGGAAAGGACCACACACCATATGATTCCATTCAGATGAAATGTCCAGAATACACAAATCCATAGAGATTTCCGTAGGTTTGTTGTTGCCAGAGGGAAGGGGAAGTGGGGAGTGACGGCTAAATGGTACAGGGTTCACCTTGGAGATGATAAAAAAAAATTAGATAGCGGCGCTGGCTGCACAACTCTGTGAATGCACAAGAACACTGAATTGTACACTTCATTTTTATCTATCTATCTATCTATCTGTCTATCTATCTATCTATCTATCTATCTATCTGTCTATTTATTTTGAGATAGAGTCTCCCTCTCACCCAGGCTGGAGCACAGTGGTGCAATCTTGGCTCACTGCAACCTCTGCCTCCTGGGTTCAAGTGATTCTCACGCCTCAGCCTCCCTAGTAGCTGGAATTACAGGTACGCACCATGCCTGGCTAATTTTTGTATTTTTAGTAGAGATGAGGTTTTGCCATGTTGGCCAGGTTGGTCTCCAACTCCTGACTTCAAGTGATCTGCCTGCCTTAGCCTCCCAAAGTACTGGGATTACACAGGTGAGCCACGCCGCCTGGCCCTGAATTACACACTTTTAAAGGGTGAATTTTATAGTAGTGAATTACATCTCAGTAAATCTGTTATTAAAAAAAAGAAGAAGAAGAAAGAAAAAGAAAAAGGAAAGACTACCCACAGAGTTGTTGTGAAAGTGAAATAAGGCGGGGAGCAGGGCAGGCCCAGCAAGGTCCTTGGCATGCAGCCAGCACTTGAGATCTCGCTCTCTGATCCTTTTCACAAGGAGGATTTCCCAGCACAAGTAACCTGGTGCTCTAGGGCTACACTAGCCTGAGTTCACTCCCCACCACTCCCCCTAACACACACTCCCAACTCATTAGTTAGGGCTCTGAACTCTTCTGGGCAGTTTCTTAACGAAACAGAAGAAAATAATAAGCACAAAACCATAATCATTCTCATCCCCCTTAAAAGGAAACTAGGTTGGCTTGAAGAGTGAGAGCCAGGGTGCTTTGAACAGAGGCAGCTCTAGGACGAGGATGACAGCCTACGGGGATGGGTGGGGGGAGCTCTGAGGTCTGCCAAGCCCCTCCCCTTGAGCCACACCACCTGCGCCTGAGGCTCTGACAAGCAGCAGGGCCCCCTCCCCATGGCCCAGCTTTCTGTTTGGCATATCCTCCCCGGGGTGCCTTTGAGCTGGAAGCAGGGGGACAGCTGGCTTCTTCCTCCCAAATCTCCCAAACCTGAGCTGCAGCTCAGGGTGGCTTCCTCCAGGAGGGGCACAGAGAGGGGCAGCTGCCTGCAGTCACTGATGGTGGTGCAGAGGCTGAGATATTTGCGGGAACACCCCTCCCCTACTAAGCTGTTAGGTTCCATAACAGCGAGGGTGTGAGGGACCTTCAGAGATCTAGTTGGACCCTTCATTTCACAAGTAGGGAAACTGGGGCTCAGAGAGGTCAAGGGTTTTTCTGAAAGTCTTGCAGCAAGTTGGTGACAGAATTGGGAGCTGGTCACCTACCACGGCCAAGTATAGCCGGGTGGAGCCTCAACACAACCCAGAGAGGTGAATATTTGTCATCTTCCCCTGAGGTAGAGACAAGTTCTCACCCAGCTAGGAAGATGCAGAGCTGGGACTCAAACCCAGGTCCACCAAAGAACCACACAATATCAAGCCTATTGAGGACACTCTTTCTCCCAATTTCCTTAAAAGCTGACCCTCCACCCCACTGCTCACCCAGCCCCATGTCCCATTACCTGTGGTCCTTTAGCTTGTCTGGGCAGCAAGAGGAACTCTGCGTAGACTGTGTGGATGCTGGGTTGGTCAGGGGAAGGACAAGACACGCTGCACCTGTGACAGCAAGGAGGGCGGGACTACCGTGACGCTGCCCCTGGGCCCCACTCGCTCACTGGGATGGCATTCCTTCCTGCTGGTGCTATCTGCCCCAGGCCTTCCTGTCTGACTTGACTCTTCCCTACAGCACTGCAGGAGGGGCAGGTGGGGCAGCTACATGCCTGGCCCTGCCTCAGGGCCACAGCCATGCCCTCGGACTCCAGGAGCCAGTGAAATGGGGGCAGCTGTGCCACCCTTGGCTGTACCAAGCTCTGGGAAGGGAGGAGGGGACGTGTCTCAGGTACCCCCTCCACCCACATTGGTGAGGCTGACTCAGGCCCTAGCCATGTGTCCCAACCTGCCCTGTGCGTCCCAGAGGGGAAGGAAGATACTCCGATGCTCCCAGGAGGCTGAGGTTGGTCAGGGAGCAGGAGAGAAGGCCCGGGGACTCAGGAGGCTGGCAGTGCCCGCTCCTAGGTAGGAAACTGGGTTACAGCTAGAGGAACTTTTGGAGAGCACCCACTCGCCTTGTGCAAGTGGGAAAACACAGGTCCCTAGAAAGGTGAGAGGAGCAGTGTCAGACCTCACACAGCCGAGGGCAGGGCCCCAGCTCAGCCTGCCTCCGCCTCTCACCTCTCACTTATCCAGCACTGTGGCAGCAGGACAGGAAACTAGTCCTACCACGGGGGGCCCCAGCCTTGGAGGGAAACAGGCAAGACCCCGCGAGCTGTGGGCTCCCCAGGAGGACTTCCTGAAGAGGGGTCATCCATACCCTAAGCTCAGGCCCCAAATCTTGGAGTCATACTTGACACTTTGCTTTCTAACACTCTGTATCTGACCCATCTGGAAAATCCTGTTGGTCCTGCCTTCAGTATAGCCTGAATTCAGCCCCTTCTCTCCACTCCTCACCTGTCACCTTGATCCAGCCAGCGTCATCACTGGGCTCCCAGCTCCCGCCCTCGCCCCTGACTACTCTCATCAGTCAGGCAGCCAGGGGGTCCTGTTCAAACCCAAGGCAGCTCACACCCCTCCCCGCTCAGCAGCTGCCACACTCCCATCGCACTCAGGGTAAAACCCAAGGTCTTACAGGCTCCTGTGAGATCTGCCCCACACCTCTGTCCCTCTCTGGCCTTGGTTCCCATGACTTCCTCCCTCATTCTGCTCCAGTAACACTGGAACATGTCCCAGTTCCCCTGGGTAGGCTCCCTCCTCAGGGCCTTTTCCCTGGCTGTTCCCTCTGCCTGGAGTGCTCTCCCCCTAGAAAGCCACCTGGCCCCTCCCTCACTTCAGCTGTCCACTCAAAAGTCACCTTCTCCATGAAGCCTTCTCTGACCATCCTGCTTAAAGTAGTAACCCCGCACCAGCTTTCCCTCTGCCTGCGTCACTGCTCACCATCTGCTGTACTGTGTATTTTCTTGTTATGCCTATTTCCTCTTTATGTATTGCTTTGCTGTAGGACCTAGGATCATGTCTGACACATAGTAGGTGCTCACTAATTTTTTTTTTTTTGAGACGGAGTCTTGCTCTGTCACCCAGGCTGGAGTGCAGTAGCCGATCTCGGCTCACTGCAAGCTCCACCTCCCGGGTTCAAGCCATTCTCCTGCCTCAGCCTCCCGAGTAGCTGGGACTACAGGCACCCACCACCATGCCCAGTTAATTTTTTTGTATTTTTAGTAGAGACGGGGTTTCACCGTGTTTGCCAGGATGGTCTCGATCTCCTGACCTCATGATCCACCCGCCTTGGCCTCCCAAAGTGCTGTGATTACAGGGGTGAGCCACCATGCCCAGCCTAATATTTTTTTTGAGTCAGGGTCTCACTCTGTTGCCCAGGCTGGTGTGCAGTGGTACGATCATCGCTCATTGCACCCTCAAACTCCTGGGCTCAAGCCATCCTCTCACCTCAGCCTGCTGAGTAGATGGGACTATAGGCATGCACCCCCACAGCTAACTGATTTTTATAGTTTTTGTAGAAACAAGATCTTGCTATGTTAGGCTGGTCTTGAACTCCTAGCCTCAAGTGATCCTCCGGCCTTGGCCCTCTAAGGATTACAGGCATAAGCCACTGCATCTGGCCCTCAATACCTTTGTTGAATGAATGAGTGACCTGAAAGGTTAGCCCAAGAAGTGTTCCAAGGACATTCCATGCAGAGGGAGCCATGTGTGTGAGAGCTTAGAGGTGAGGAGCACTATTGTGTTGAGGATCTGTAAATAATTCTGCACAGCCAGAGTGGGGTCCTTAGGGATGGAGAGGGGAGAGGAGGAAGCAAGAGAGGCAGGGCCTCAGCAGCCAGACATCCAGAGAGCGATGGGGTGCCACCTGAGAGGGACATGACCAAACCTGCGTTTAAGATAAGAATTTTGCCTGGGTGCCGTGGCTCACGCCTATAATCCCAGCACTTTGGGATGCCAAGGCAGGCGAATCACTTGAGTCCAGGAGAAGTTCAAGACCAGTCTGGCCAACATGGTGAAACTCCATCTCTACTGAAAATACAAAATATTAGCCGGGTGTGGTGGTGCATGCTTGTGGTCCCAGCTACTCGGGAGGCTGAGGTGGGAGGATCACTTGAGCCTGGGAGGTGGAGGTTTCAGTGAGCAGAGATCACATCACTGCACTCCAGCCAGGACAACAGAGTGAGATCTCATCTCAAAAAAAGAAAAATAAAAGTTAAGGATTTGGCAGCTGCACTGTGGACTGGTGGAGAAACTGTGAGGATTCAGCATGTGGGTGAGCATGAGCCATGCAGAGGAGATAGGGACTAGGGACAGGGTCATGGGAAGTTTACAGCTCCGTTGTCCAAAACAGTAGCCACCAGCCACATGCGGTTATGGAGCCCTTCACACACGGTTGGACAGGATTGAGATGTGCTGTTAGTGTAAAATAACACTAGATTTAAAGACGTGGTATGAAAAATATATGTGTATATATACACATACACATATATGTATAATAGCTCATTAAAAATTTTTGTATTGGCTGGGCGTGGTGGCTCAAGCTTGTAATCCTAGCACTTTGGGAGGCCGAGACGGGTGGAACACGAGGTCAGGAGATCAAAACCATCCTGGCTAACACGGTGAAACCCCGTCTCTATTTAAAAA
>NW_012116710.1:3864232-3864662 GCF_000951035.1 Colobus angolensis palliatus
ATGGTGCTGACTCAGAGGTAGAGCTGGCAGGGTTTGGAGGCTGGAATACTGTGAGGGTGCAGGGGACCCCGGGTCTAATTGTAAATCTCTCTTCTACAGTTGCTCCATTCTAATGAGACCCTTGTGGTCCAGAGGCCACAGGGGAGAGCCTACAGAGTGAGTGTTCAGTTCAGCATAAGCACACACACTCATATCTTCAAAGTAAGATCTATCTAGACATGAAATAGGCTGACTGAATAGACAGTGAGTTCTCTGTCTCTGGTGGTATGTAAGAAGAAAATTAAGCACCACCATTAAGCAGAGGAAAGGAGGCTGAACTAGATATTTTCAAAATATAGTCCCTGGGCCAGTTGCTACAACATCCCCTGGAAACCTTTTATTTTTATTTTTTTATTTTTTTATTTATTTTTATTTTTTATTTTTTTTGAGA
>NW_012116710.1:3865600-3868126 GCF_000951035.1 Colobus angolensis palliatus
CGCCACTGCATTCCAGCCTGGGCAACAAAGCAAGACTCTGTCTCAAAAAAAAAAAAAAAAAAGGTTTAAATGCCTGCCACATAGTAGGTGCCCCAAAAAAACTATTCACTACCTTCTGTTTGCCTCCTACTCCCAAGTTCAGGTACTTCCCTCCCTGAGCCTTAGTTTCCCTCTCTGCACCTCCTACAGCATCTGGTTGTGTGTGTACCTGGTACAGGATGGATGAACCTCAGGGTGTTTCCTACCTCTTTGCCGTGGGCAGATCTCGGGGGACATGACAGAGCTGCCAGAAGTGTAAGGCAGGCCCCAGCTCAGCTCCATCCTGAGGTGACCTCATTGTCCTGTGTGTAGTGGGTCATTCATGGGACAACCTCCTACTGTCCTGTGAGCACAGCTGACAGCCCAGGGGAGCCAGCTCAGCAGCTGAGCATGGCATCCAGCTTCCCTGCATTCCAGAACTGCCAGCGGGGGCCTGCCTGACTCAGCAGGCATGTGTGTTCTGGAGACAACAGTTAGACAGCTCAGCCTCAGTCTCTCCATCCATAAAAATGGGGAGACACAACCCCTATCCATGGTGAGAATATTTGTATAAAGTGGTTAAGGCAGCGCCTGGCACACGTCAGCCCCTGCTATACCTTGGTGTTCTTGTGATGAGGCCATGGGGTCCTTCAGGCTGATTGGAACTCCCCAGTGACTTCCCAGGTCTGAGAACGATGCCCTGTAAGTATATGGAGAAAAGAATGTTTACCTACTATGAGCACCTGGGAGCCATGAGGTTTTTTGTGTTTTTTTGTTGTTGTTTTTTTAGACAAGAGTCTCATTTTGTCACCCAGGATGAAGTATAGTGGCGTGATTTCAGCTCACTGCAACCTCCACCTCCCAGATTCAAGTGATTCTCCTGCCTCAGCCTCCCAAGTAGCTGGGACTACAGGCACCCAAAACACCTGGCTAATTTTTGTATTTTTAGTAGAGATGGGGTCTCACTATGTTGGCCAGGCTGGTCTTGAACACCTGACCTCAAATAATCCACCCGCCTCAGCCTCCCAAAGTGTTGGTATTACAGGTGTGAGCTGCCATGCCCAGCTACATGAATTTTTATTTAGTCACCAGAAAGATGTCTGTGAGGGCAGCACCTGCCTTAGTCATCCTTTTTTTTTTTTTGAGATGGAGTCTTGCTCTGTAGCCCAGTCTGGAATGCAGTGGTGCGATCTCGGCTCACTGCAAGCTCCCCCTCCCGGGTTCATGCCATTCTGCCTCAGCCTCCTGAGTAGCTGGGACTACAGGCGCCCGCCACCACACCCGTCTAATTTTTTGTATTTTTTAGTAGAGACGGGGTTTCACCGTGGTCTCAATCTCCTGACCTCGTGATTCGCCCGCCTCGGCCTCCCAAAGGGCTAGGATTACAGGCATGAGCCACCGCGCCCGGCCCGTCATCTTAAAGCATCTGTTAAATGAACTCTAAATTGGAGAGTATTGTGCCCATTTCATGGAGGAGAAAAATGAGATTCAGAAAGGTTAAATGATGTGCCCAAGGCCACATGGCTGAGAAGTGGCTGAGTCAGGATTTTTACCCGAGTCTCCCTGACTTGAAACCTGGGACTCTTTCTATCCCTCCATGGAGAAACTCCAAGTTAACTCACAGATTTGGAAGCTCCTGCATGTGCCATTTAAATCCGTGTTTGAAGTGTTAGCTTCTGGTCCATGTTGGAATCCTTGCAATCTATGGTCTAAGAGAAACAGTGGCTGTAGCTGATGTCATTTGAGATGGAGCTTAAAAGATTCCTAAATCTAGATTAAGCCTTACTCACCCTGGGCCTCCGGGTCTCAGTTGTTTCACCTGTAAAATGGGTATAATGAAAGCTTGCCTTGGCTGAAGGCAGAAAGTTGGATCTTGTGATCCTGAGGGCTCTCCTAACCCTCAGATGCCTGTGTCCATGCGCCTACTTTAAAAGGCAAGGACTAAAGTTAAATTTAAAGTTAAAGTTAATTTAAAGTTAAACCCGGAGGCAGGTTTACATATTTTAATATTTAAGTTTGTTTGTTTGTTTTGAGACAGAGTCTCACTCTATCGCCCAGGGTGGAGGGCAGTGGCGCGATCTCAGCTCACTGCAACCTCCACCTCCCAGGTTCAAGCAATTCTTTTGCCTCAGCCTCCCGAGTAGCTGGGATTACAGGCACCTGCCACTATGCCTGGCTAATTTTTGTATTTTTAGTAGAGACAGGGTATCGCCATGTTGGCCAGTCTGGTCTTGAACTCCTGACCTCAAGTAATCCACCTCCCTTGGCCTCCTGAAGTGCTGGGATTACAGGCATGAGCCACCGCGCCTGGCCTGAAGTTAAATTTAAAAAATAACAGTAAAGAGAGAGTAGAGGAAAAGTTAATGCTAGCTCATTCTGATAAGTGCAAAACTAGTGATTTGTACTCAACAATCTTCTTATTGTTTTAAGCAGAAAAGTCTTTTTGACAAATAAAATTAAAGAAATCTTATCTGATCAAAGTGGAATTTTTTTTTTTTTTTTTTTTTT
>NW_012116710.1:3869835-3894051 GCF_000951035.1 Colobus angolensis palliatus
GGATCACCTGAGGTCAGGAGTTCAAGACCAGCCTGACCAACATGGTAAAACCCTGCCTCTACTAAAAATACAAAATTAGCCGGTCGTGGTGGCACATGTCTGTAATCCCAGCTACTTGGGAGGGTGAGGCAAGAGAATTGCTTAAACCTGGGAGGCAGACGTTGCAGTGAGCCAAGATTGCACCACTGCACTCTAGCCTGGAAAAGAGAGAAACTCTGTCAAAAAAAAAAAAGGAAGGAAGGAAGGAAGTGCCACACTCTTTTTCTATAGTGTCTGTACCCTTTTATATTCCTACCAGCAATGTATGAGTCGTTTAGTTTCTCCACATCCTTGCCAGCATTTGGTGTTGTCACTATTTTTTATTTTAAGCATTCTGATTGGTGTCATTGTGCATTTTGCTAATGGCTAATGATACTTGACATCTTTTCATGTTCTTATTCACCATCTATCTATACATATCGTCTTTGACGAAATGTCTGCTCATATCTTTTGCCCTTTTTCTAATTGGATTGTTTGTATTTTTGCTGTTGAGTGTTAAGAGTTATTTATATGTAGCAGATAGTAATCTTTTGTCAGGTATGTGGTTTGCAAATATTTTCTCCAGTCCACGGGCCACCCTTTGACAATGCTGAACAGTCATTCTCTTACCTAGTTCACAGGACGCAGATGCCAGCTGAACAGGCATTCTTGAGGACAGTTCGCAGATGCAGAAACACAGGTCTAGAGGATAAAAGGACTTTCCCACAAATGCACAAGGAGTTTAGGGGCAGAGGTGGGACCAGAACCCAGATCTCCTGACCCTCAGCCTCGTGATCAGACCAACTTGTGGAGCGAGATGTCCTCCCTTTCCCTCCCCTCTCATCCTGAATGGATGCTCACCACACAGCCACAGCTCTAGTTGAGCTTGCTGAAGCTAGACATAGGAGAGGGATGTCTGCTCCTGGGGAAGGGCCAGTCTTCCAAAAGGACCCTATGTCCGGAAAATAGGCACTTTCCTCCAGGTAAGGGAAGATCTGACCCTGGAGCAGCTACTACAGAATGAGTTTTGTGGGACACCTTGAGGCTGGGGAGGTTAAGTAACTTGCTTGAGGTCACACAGTGATTAAGTGATAAAAGTTGGGGGGTCAGTTACCAAATTTTTGCAGTGCCTACCTGTCAGCCCTGATACTGGGTTCTATAGGGGAAGGAAAATAGAGTCATCAGATGTAATCAATGGGTCAGAGGAATAAAAATTTGGCCTCCAGGACAGCAGGGGGAAAAGGCTCTCCTTGGAGAAGAGCAAGTGGGGACAATGATGGTGAGGGTGGGAGACGTCCTCTTTCCCAGGGGACTGTGGCATCGATGGGAGAGATGGGAAGCAGCAGCAGGTCAGGAGCTTTGGTCCACTTCTCTACAGTCAAATATGAGCTCTGAGGTCCTTAGGGTTTGTTTTACCTGCAGATCAGAGAATTGCGGTGAAAAGAGAAATGAAGTAACGTCCTCATCAGATGGGAGTTTATCTGAGCCCTGGGTCCCTACAGGCCTGGCTAGATAGAAATGTTCTCCATTCACAGGGCAAAAGAAGCATGGGCAAGACTCCTCTGAACTCCCCTCTCTGAGCAGGGGCCCCAGAAGGTGGTCTCCAAAGGGACGGGAAAACAGGACGACTAGGGCTGATACCCCACCCACACTTTTGGACTTAACAAAGAGGCGAGGAGGGTCAAAGGTCTGGTCTCATCTTGAGGACCTACCGTGAGCTAGTTTGTGTCCAGCATACAGTTGGAGCTTTTAGGGAGGAATATGGTGCAGCTCCTGTCTCCACACCCCTTATAGCTTGTCCAGGAAGCAAAACTTGTGGAGTGTCATAATTACGGACTCAAGAGCCAAATGGAACACTAAAGACCATCATTGCCCCTCAGCCAGACACCACAGGAGCCACCCGTAGTTAAACAAGTTAAAAAAGCTCCACCTTCTGGAGCAGGAGGTGAGAGTGGAGGGGTAATAAAATGAGGGTGAGGCTGCAGCAGGGTGGAGGGGCTCACACCTGTAATCCCAACACTTTGGGAGGCCAAGGCAGAAGGATTGATTCTGGCCAAGAGTTCAAGACCATCCTGGGCAACATAGCAAGACACTGCCTCTACAAAAAATTCAAAAAGCATTAGCCTGGAGTGGTGGTGTGTACCTGTAGTCCCAGCTGAGATGGGAAGCTGAGGCAGGAGGAGTTGCTTATGAAAGGGACTTAGAGGTTACCCCATAGGAGTGGGTGTCCCCAAGCCAGCCCCTCTAATTCCTGGTGGTTCAAGAGATAATCATAGCCAGTACCAATAATACTGAATCACATAATCAGAAAGAATTTCCATTTTCAACGTGTCTGGGCCCTTCTGATTAAGAATAACATGGTGTTTATGACTCTGGAACCAGACAGCATGGATTTGGATCCTGACTGTGACTTACCAGCTGTTTGACCTCAAGAAAGTTACTTAACCTCTCTGAGCTCTGGTTTCCTCATCCATAAAATGGGGATAGCAATTGTACCTACCTTATTGGGTTGTTATATTAACTTAGGTCACTTAAACGGCATATTGGTGACTATTACATCTAGGAGAAAGTCTCTGTGTACTGTTAAAGTGTTTTTAACATGCTTTGCCCATTTTGAGCCCACGCTCACTTTTAGTAAAGTATTAGAATGTATCTCTGTGGAGATACACTCTAAATTTCAGCAGGCTGGTATCAGATTAGAATGTAATAATAACCTTGTTCCACTTTCCTGGTATTTTGTCTTTTTTTATAGTTATTTTCAATTTACGGCAGATAATACTGGCTGTCTTGGGTAGTAACATAAAGTTTCCTTTAAAAATAAATTATTTTCCCTGTTGGCAGGGGGAGGGAGAGCATCAGGAAGAATAGCTAATGGATGCTGGGCTTAATACCTAGGTGATGGGATGATCTGTGCAGCAAACCACCATGGTACACATTTAACTTGCACATCCTGCATATGTACCCCTGAGCTTAAAATAAAAGTTGAAGATAAAATAGTAATTATTAAAAAAGGAAAGAAATTATTTTAAGACCATAAGATGTGAGTTTAAAAGTTACAATGTAATATTAAAACCTTAAATATTCCCGTGTGCGGTGGCTCACGCCTGTAATCCCAGCACTTTGGGAGGCCGAGGTGGTTGGATTACCTGAGGTCAGGAGTTTGAGACTAGCCTGGCCAAAATGGTAAAACCCTGTCTCTACTAAAAATACAAAGATTAGCTGGGCATGATAGTGCATGCTTGTAATCCCAGCTACTTGGGAGGCTAAGGCAGGAGACTCGCTTGAACCTGGGAGGTGGAGGTTGCAGCAAGCTGAGATCACACTGCTGCCCTCCAGACTGGGTGATAGAGTGAGACTCTGTCTCAAAACAAACAAACAAAAACCCTTAAATATTAAAGTATGTAATAAATAATACAGGTGGTTATAGATGTGGCAGAAGTTCTGGAAGCGGTAATGTGAATGAATGAAGTTTGGGAGCTTTGTTGTTGAGAGAAATCCTGGAGAATCCCTGTGAAGGTTTGAGCAGGAACACTCAGAAAAGAGCTGCACTATAGGAGGCCTGACTCAAGTGGGGCCCAGCCTACTCTAAAACAGAGACAGGAGGCAGGCAGTCCTCTGTCCTGCCTGGGGCTGAGATGGGCCAGGGACAGAAGGGAGGGGGAAATTCAGGAAATTTTGTGAATACTCATCTTTCAAACAAATTGCAAATAGACATCTTTGACACAGTCTGAACACTTTGAATATAGGGCACTGAGTTATTTGAGGAATTATTTTTGTTAGGTATGAAAATGGCATGGTGGTATGTAAAAAACAGACTGGGCGTGGTGGCCCATGCCTATAATCCCATCACTTTTGAGAAGCCAAGGTGAGCGGATCACCTGAGGTCAGGAGTTCAAGACCAGCCTGGCCAACATGGTGAAACTCCATCTCTACTAAAAATACACAAATTAGCCAGGTGTGGTGGAGCATGCCTATGGTCCCAGCTACTGAGGAGACTGAGGCACGAGAATCACTTGAACGCGGCAGGCAGAGGTTGCAGTGAGCTGAGATTGTGTCACTGCACTCCAGCCTAGGAGTTAAGAATGAAACTTTGTCTCAAAACAAACAAACAAACAATGTCATAAATTGGTAATGCAGGCTGAAGTGATTACTTGTGTCTAGGATTTGTTTTGAAGCACTTGAGCAGCAGAAAAATGTGGAAGAGGGAGAGATGAAGCAAGATTGGCTAATGTTGGTAACAGTGGAAGCTGGGTGATTTGCTATATTTTTGTGTCTAATTGGGTATATATGAAAGTTTCCATAATAAAAGTTTCCAAGGATGCAGTACATCACTGGATCCATGTTCCATGGCATCAGAGAGGCAGCACTGTTTTCAGAAATGTCAGGACTGTGAATTCCATATCTTTGTTTAAACCCACAATGAAACCACTTAGTGACTGGACACCAGGACACTCCTTGCTATAAATGTTATGGAATCTCCAGTTGTGATTTCCTTTGGGCCTGGTGATCCCTTTCTAGAGCTGTCGGATCTACCAATATAGTTCTCTTCTTTAGGAGGGTTCAGCAGTCTCTGGCAATAAATAAGTGGGGGTTGTTGACCTTTATGACAAATACAGGAAGGGAGGGAGGGAAGGAGAGAGAGGGAGAGAGGAAGGAGGAAGGGAGAGAGGGAAGGAAGAAGAGAGGGAAGAGGGGAGGAAGCAAGAAAGAGGAGGGGAGAGGGAAGAAGGAAGTGTTACC
Source organism: Colobus angolensis palliatus (assembly GCF_000951035.1). Lineage (NCBI taxonomy): Eukaryota > Metazoa > Chordata > Mammalia > Primates > Cercopithecidae > Colobus > Colobus angolensis. Next base: position 3,874,594 of record NW_012116710.1, read on the forward strand.
AAAACACCAGGAGTTTGGTCTAGGTCCTGCTGCTTGCTGCACAGAAAGCCAACTACTGAGACAAGTATTGCCAAGGAAGAAGCCTTTAATCAGGTGCTACAGCTGAGGAGATGGATGCTCAGTCTGAAATCTATTTTCCTGACTGACTAGAAGCAGGGGTTGGTATAGTAGGCAAGAAATGTAACAATGTGTAAGAAAACAGGAACTTGGGAGGGGCAAGGAAGCAATCATGGTGAATGAGGGGTCAGGCACCTAGTGCAGTCACCTGGTTTCAGTTCTTTGATACTTTTTGTGAGAGGCCTGAAGGTCCTTTCCTGAGGAAGGAACTCAGATAAAACAAATGTAAGTTGCAAGTTTTAACAGCAGAATGGTCAATTTCTATGTTATCCAAAAACAACTGTCTATGGGATTCTTGGGCCCCTTTCAGAAGGAAGAAAAGGAGCAGGAGGAAGGAAAGAAGATAAAAAGAAGGCTCTTGAGATCATCTTGAGACCTAAGCCCTAAGTGTTTGGAATGGGCTCAATTCTGTTGGAAGGAGACAGTGCCTTCAGTCTAGGAATTCTCCCAAGAACTCTGAGAAGTAACTCCTCTGAACAGTCTGAGCTGAGCTCAAGCCCAGGCAGATGTCACAGGACACATTTGTCCCACCCACCCAATGACAGGAGCCTCAGGATGTGCAGATGCAAGCATGTGCGGCGGGACTCCTATTCACTCCTCGGCCTGGAGAAAACAGCTCCTCCTCAAGGCTTGGTTCATGAGTCCCCTCTCCCCCTTCCCTCTTCTGTGTTCCTATATTAGTCAAGGTTCCAAGAGAAACAGAACCAATAGACTTTATGTAGATATGCAGGAAGAGATTTATTGTGAGGGATTAGCTCCACAATTATGAACGCTGAGAAGTTCCATAATCTGCCATCTGCAAGCTGGGGGTCCAGGAAAGTCAGTGGAGTAAGTTCCGGTACCAGGAGCTCTGACATCAGCGGACAAGGGAAGGTGTGTATCCCAGCACAAGCACAGGCAGCAAATTTGCCCTTCCTCCACCTTTTGGTTCTATTAGGCCCTCAGCAGATTGAACGATACTTACCTGCACTGGTGAGGGCAGATTTCCTTACTCAGTCTACTGCTTTAAATGCTGATCTCTTCTGGAAACAGACACAACCAGAAATAATGTTTTACCAGCAATCTGGGCATCTCTTAGCCTAGTCAAGTTGACACATCAAATTAGCCATCACTATCTCTATGATTCTTCCCTCAGCCATAGCACACACTGCACTGTGGTAATTATCGATCAGTTAATGTCTGCCCTACTGGGCATAACAGTAATAAAAATAACAACTAACAGCTACCATTCATAGCAGGCTTGCCCAGCTCTTTCTCACAAAGCAGTTGTTCTTAACCACATTTCTAACCAGCTTGCCTCTAGCTCCCCTGTGCCTAGCAAATGGCTGGCTCTTTGGTAAACATTTGAAGAAACACTCACCTCTCTGACTCTTGACTTCCCTCCCAGTCTGGGGAGCCTGCCACCCTCCCCCAGCAACTTGCCTGCCTCATTCACTCCCAAAAGGTGTGATGGAACGAGAGTTCCACCTTGCTCATGTCAAGCTACAAACATCTTTCTCCATCCCAGAGAGAAGTGGCTCAGTCTTATAAATAGCCCTAAGCTGGGAACTGAGAGACCCCATTTTGAGCTCTGGCTCTGGCTGTGTGATCTTCATAAAATCACACAACCTCCATGAGCTTGGGTTTCTTTGCAGGGCAAATGGAGAAACCCCTTGTCCCTTAGGGAAAGGCATCTGACAGTACTCAGCAAATGTTCCTTTTTCAGTTCTCCGGGAGGGTTAAAGAATTCTTTTGGCATCCTGCTGAGGTAGGCTGCGGTGTCACACACACAGCACCAGGCCATGGGCAGAAGCCTCTGCCAAGACCTGGACAGAAGCCTCTGCTGAGACCCAGGAGGAAGAAGTGGGGCCCAGAGGGAGCAGCCTGGTTCCCCCACAGGGCCAAGCAGATTGACTTCTGGAGCAAGGGGCTGCATCTGGGGGGCTTCTCTTCAGGCAACACCTGAAGCCCTGACCATGGGCCAGTATAAATGAGGAGGATGGTTTGTTAGCCAAATCCACCTTCAGACACCTGCAGGATACCTACCAGCTGGAGGCTCTGGGAGTGAGCCAGCCCTGCCCCTCACTGTAGGGGTGGGAGATGATAGAAATGAACCTTTATTCCCAAAGTCTACAGAACACTGTCACAGCCATAGCTTTCTTGTATTCCTTGCTCCTCACCACATCTCTCAGTTCAGTCACTTGCTCGAGCGTCTACACTGTGCCAGGCACTGTACCAGGTGCTAGGTTGCAGGGAGGGTAAGTACCATTGCATTTAACAGCAAGGGGCCAAGCAGTGAGGCCATAAGTTGAATGCAGGGACTCTGCTCTTAAAACCCCACTTCTTCCTATTACTAACCGTCTTCCACCCAAAGAAGGATTTCTCAGTCAGCCATGGAAACAGAAAAAACAGCAGGAAGGGAAACTGAGAGTGAGACAGAGGAGACACAGGAAAAGGGAGTGAGATGGTTTGGCTCTGTGTCCCCACCCAAATCTCATCTTGAACTGTACTCCCATAATTCCCACATGTTGTGGAGGGACCTGGTGGGAGACAATTGAATCAGGAGGGCAGTTTCCCCCATACTGTTCTTGTGGTAGTAAGTCTCACAAGATCTGATGGCAAGGGGAAGGCTGTTTTGCTTGGCTCTCATTCTTTCTTGTCTGCCGCCATGTGAGACGTGCCTTTCACCTTCCACCATGATTATGAGGCCTCCCCAGCCACATGTAACTATAAGTCCAATAAAACTCTTTCTTTTATAAATTGCCCAGTGTCAGGTATGTCTTTATCAGCAGTGTGAAAACAGACTAATACAGTGAATGAGAGGAGAAATCCACGAAGGCCTCTAGGAGGCTGTGACAGTTGGTTTTGAAGGTTGGTTGGGGGTTGTTTTTTGTTTTGTTTTGTTTTTAATAACTTCTCCCACCCCCTAACAGAAGCAGCATCAATTCCTTACAGCAACTTGAGTAAAATACTGGTAAACAAAGAAATCAAAACAAAAATCTCCTGGAATTCCCACCATCCAGAAATAACCACTGTTGATATAGGTGTATATATCCCTTCATCTTTTTTCTATCCACAAATACTTACTTTGTTACGAATGCGAGCTCAGGCTGTACAGGCTGCTTTATGAGGTTCTAGTTCAGGTTTCCCCCAGAAAGACGGCAGGCTGAGCCTTCTTACAGTTTCTTCCTAAGAGAGAAGGAGGGAGCATCTGATGGAACCACACATACTCAGACCATTCACTTGAGTGGGGATTGCTTTCTGCCCTTCAACATCTGGTAGACCGGACATGTTCTCTAATCCAGGAGTGCTGAATTAGTAAGACTCATGGGGCGGGTGTCTAAAATCACTTTCTCTAATCACCCTCCTCTCCATCTGTCTGCCTGTCTCTGTTTCTCAATTCATTCCACATTGTTAAAGGGCAAGGGGCTGTTGTTTATTAACACCCTAAATTGAAATCACCAAATAGTATGAAGAATTTGACATTTTAGTCAGTTTTTCTTAACTTTTTAAATGGCGTTTTTATATAGCTGCATCATAGTTTACTTGACCATTCCCAAGTGTGGACATCCAGGCTTTCTCCTCAGTCTTTTGAAATAAAATTAATCCTGTTAATCTGTGTGAAAGATGGGAGTTAGAAGGGCTGTGGGGAGCAGCTAGGCTCAAGGCTTGGCAAACCCTTGGTGTAAGTGACCAGAGATAAAGTGTTTTGAGCTTTGCAGGCCAGGCAGTGTCTGTGGCAGCGTGGTGGCGGCGGGGAAGCATTCTGGACACACAACATTGTTCCCAAAATGTAATTCTCTGCAAGTCTGGTTGCTGAAACTGCCTGTGGTAACTTGATAACAGTTTTATCTGTAAGTACTGAACTTGTCGTAACTCTAGGACTAACTTTGCCCACCACTATTGCTCACCAGCCAGAGCTTGCCAGCAGTTCCCCAGAACCTTACCGGTGCCAAAGAACTTTCTCAAAGAGCAATAGGATTCTCCTTTTAAAAAAGACCTCCGGCCGGGCGCGGTGGCTCAAGCCTGTAATCCCAGCACTTTGGGAGGCCGAGACGGGTGGATCATGAGGTCAGAAGTTCGAGACCATCCTGGCTAACACGGTGAAACCCCGTCTCTACTAAAAATACAAAAAAAACTAGCCGGGCGAGGTGGCGGGCGCCTGTTACTCCGGAGGCTGAGGCAGGAGAATGGCGTAAACCCGGGAGGCGGAGCTTGCAGTGAGCTGAGATCCAGCCACTGCACTCCAGCCTGGGCGACAGAGTGAGACTCCGTCTCCAAAAAAAAAAAAAAAAAAAAGACCTCCAACCTCTTCTCTGTTCTTTGGACATACCAAAGACTACCCAGGCTGTGTGTATGCCCCAAATTGCAGTTCTTTCTTCACAACTAAGACAGTTTAATTTCAGACATTTGTTTCTGCATTATTTCGACTTTGACAACATTAATAGCAAATTCTAAATGTGTGGCTGTATTCCAAAAACAGGTGGCAGGCTAAGTTTGAGCTGTGGGTCACAGTTTGTCAAACCATGAACTACAACAAAGGTGGGAAAGAGCAGGATGTGTTGGGGAATAGAACACGAGAAAGTACAAAAATATACTCTGCAGTATGTATGTAGAGCAGGAAGCAAAGAGAGACCCATTGATGTCCACTAAAGAACTAGGTGGTATTAACTCCTTGTGGCAGAAACTGTTTCCCCTTCTCCATAGTAATAGTGGGCACATGGCTACTAGAATATAGACTACACTTTCCAGTGCCGGAATATACACTACATTTTCCAGTGTGGCCAGTGGATTGTAACTGAATTATCTAGTGACAGCTTCTGACAATGTTATTTAAAACACATCTGGCATATGATCTTTGTCCCTTTTTGCTCTTCCTCAGTCCAACTAGCTGGAAGCCAGTATAGAGAGCTCACAGAACGCAAGGTTATTATATGAAAGTCGGTTGTATTCTTTTTGGTTTTTTTTTTTTTTTTGAGACCTACTCTCGCTCTGCCGCCCAAGCTGGAGTGCAGTGGCACGATCTCAGCTCATTGCAAGCTCCGCCTCCCAGGTGCACGCCTTTCTCCTGCCTCAGCCTCCCAAGTAACTGGGATTATAGGTGCCCCCCACAATGCCCGGCTATGTTTTGTTATTTTTAGTAAAGACAGGGTTTTACCCTGTTGGCCAGGCTGGTTTTGAACTCCCGACCTCATGATCCATCCGCCTCAGCCTCCCAAAGTGTCCGGAATTGGTTCCTTCCGGTGGGTTCTTGGTCTCGCAGACTTCAAGAATGAAGCCTCAGACCCTCTCAGTGAGTGTTACAGCTCTTAAAAGATGATGTCTCCCAAGTTTGTTCCTTCAGATGTTCAGATGTGTCCAGAGATTTTTCCTTCTGGTGGGTTCGTGGTCTCCCTGACTTCAGGAGTGAAGCCACAGACCTTCGCAGTGACTGTTACAGCTCATAAAGGTAGTGCGCACCGAAACACTGAGCAGCAGCAAGACTTATCCCAAAGAGCAAAAGGATACAGCTTCCTCGGTGGGGAAGAAACCCGAACCGGTTAGGGGGCTGGCTGGGGTGGCCAGCTTTTATTCCCTTATCCCCTGCCCACGTCCTGCTGATTGGTCCATTATACAGAGTGCTGATTGGCCCATTTTACAGAATGCTGATTGGTCCGTTTTTACAGAGTGCTGATTGGTGCATTTACAAACCTTTAGCTAGACACAGAGCACTGAGTGGTGTGTTTACAATCCTTTAGCTAGACAGAAAAGTTCTTCAAGTCCTCACCGGACCCAGAAGCCCAGGCAGCTCCACCTCTCACCAAAGTGCTGGAATTACAGATGAGAGCCACCATGCCCGGCGAGTTGCATTCTTATATACCAATAGTGTATAATTATAAAGTATATATGTGTATGTATATATATGTTATTTATTTATTTGAGACAAAGTCTCACTCTGTTGCCCAGGCTGGAGTGCAGGCGTGCAATCTCAGCTTACTGCAGCCTCTACCTTCCAGGTTCAAGCGATTCTCCTGCCTCAGCCTCTCTCATAGCTGGGATTACAGGCACCTGCCACTACACCTGGCTAGTTTTGTATTTTTGGTAGAGAAGGGGTTTCACCATGTTGGCCAGGCTTATCTTGAACGCCTGACCTCAAGTGATCTGCCTGCCTCGGCCTCCCAAAGTGCTGGGATTACAGATGTGAGCCACTGTTCCCAGCATATATATAATGTATAACATCACCTATAAAAAGAAGTACTTAGGAATAAGCCTTACAAAATGTGTATAAGATCTGTATATGGAAAACACCCTGATGAAAGAAATCAAAGAAGATCTAGATAAATGGGGAGATATTCTGTGTTCATAGGTTGTAAAGACTTAATATTATTAAGATGTCAGTTCTTCCCAATTTGATCTATTGGTTCTGTTGGTTCAACACAATCCTAATAAAATCCCAGCAAAGTATTTTGTAGATATTAACAAACCGATTCTAAAACTTCCATGGAAAGGCAAAAACCCTAGAGTAGCTGGCACAATACTGAAGAAGAGCAAAGTCAGAGAACTTACACTAGCTGATTTCAAGGCTTGCTATAAAGTTATAGTAATCAAGACAGTGTGGTATTGACAAAAGAAATGAATAGGTCAATGGGAAAGAATAGAGAACCCAGAAACATCTACAAAAATATAGTCAAAGTTGGGCATAGTGGCTCACTCCTGTAATCCCAGCACTTTGGGAGATTGAAGCAGGAGGATTGCTTGAGGCAGGAGTTCAAGACCAGCCTGGGCAACAAAATGAGCTCCTCTGATTTCTAAAAATATTAGAAAAAAATATAGTCGACTGGCCAGGCACGGTGGCTCATGCCTGTAATCCCAGCACTTTGGGAGGCCGAGGCTGGCGGATCACAAGGTCAGGAGATGGAGACCATCCTGGCTAACACGGTGAAACCCCATCTCTACTAAAAAATACAAAAAATTTGCCGGGTGCAGTGGCAGGCGCCTGTAGTCCCAGTTATTTGGGAGGCTGAGGCAGGAGAATAGCATAAACCCAGGAGGCTGAGCTTACAGTGAGCCAGAATCGCACCACTGCACTCCAGCCTGGGTGACAGAGTGAGACTCCGTCTCGAAAAAGAAAAGTTGTACTTTTTCTGCAAAAAAAAAAAAAAAACTACACACAGATCTTACACCTTCCAAAAAATTAACTCAAAATGAATCATAGGGCCTGGCACAGTGGCTCATGCCCATAATCCCAGCATTTTGGGAAGGCTAAGGCAGGTGGATTGCTTGAGTCCAGGAGTTCGAGACCAGCCTGGCCAATATGGTGAAACCCCACCTCTGCTAAAAATACAAAAATGCATGCGCCTCTGGTCCCAGCTATTCAGGAGGCTGAGGTGGGAGGCTTGCTGGAGTCTGGAAGGCGGAGGTTGCAGTAAGCTGAGATCGCACCACTGCACTCCAGCCTGGGCAACAGAGTGAGACCCTATCTCAAAAAGAAGAAATAAAAATCATAGACCTAAATGCAAAACATAATACTATAAAATGCGTAGAGGAAAATATAAGAGAAAATCAGTGTGAGCTTGGGTTTGGCGATGAGTTTTTAGATACAACATTAAAAGCATAATTCATGAAAGAAAAAAGTTGGACTTTATTTCTTTTATTTATTTATTTATTTATTGAGATGGAGTTTCACTCTGTTGCCAGGCTGGAGTGCAGTGGCAGGATCTTGGCTCACTGCAACCTCTGCCTCCTGAGATCAAGCGATTCTCTTGCCTTAGCCTCCTGAGTAGCTGGGACTACAGGGATGCACCATCACATCCAGCTAATTTTTGTATTTTTAGTAGAGACGGGGTTTCACCATGTTGGCCAAGTTGGTCTCGACCTGTTGACCTCGTGATCTGCCTGCCTTGGCCTCCCAAAGTGCTGGGATTACAGGCGTGAGCCACTGCACTCGGCCCAAGTTGGACTTTATTAAAAGTAACACTTACTGCTATACCAAAGACACTGCTAAGAGAATAAAAAAAGAAGGCACAGACTGAGAAGCAATAATTGCAAATTACATTTCTGATAAAGGACTTATATCAAAAAATATACAAATAACTCTTAAAATGCAACAACAAGAAAACAAACAACCCATTTAATAATGGACAAAGGTCTTAACAGATAGCTCACCAAAGAAGATATACAGATAGCAAACAGGCACATAATAATACTTAACCTCATTTTTTTTTTTTTTTTTTTTGAGATAGAGTCTCGCTCTGTTTCCCCGGCTGGAGTGCAGTGGGGCGATCTTGGCTCACAGGAAGCTCTGCCTCCTGGGTTCAAGCAATTCTCCTGTCTCAGCCTCAGCTGGGACTGCAGGCACATGCCACCATGCCCATCTAATTTTTGTATTTTTAGTAGAGATGGGGTTTCACCATATTGGTCAGGCTGGTTATGAACTCCTGACCCCAGGTGATCCACCCACCTCAGCCTTCCAAAGTGCTGGGATTACAGGTGTGAGCCACCGTGCCCAGCCAACCTCATTTGTTTTTAGGGAATTGCAAATTAAAACAACAATGAGCAATCACTACACACTTACTCTAATAGCTAAAATCCAAAAAACTGACACCACCAAATGCTGGTAAGGATGTGAAGCAACTGGATTCATTGTTAGTGGGAACGCAAAATGGTACGGTCACTTTGGAATACAGTTTTGGCAGTTTCTTCTAAGCTTACCATATATATAGCTTTACCGTAACTTCCAGCCAGCAATTGCATTCCTAGGTTATGCAACTGATCTGAAACTTACCTCCACACGAAAGCCCGCACATGAATGTTTATAGCAGCTTTATTCATAACAGCTAAACACTGGAAGCAACCAAGATGTCCTTTGATTGGTGAATGGGTAAACAAACTACGGTACATCCATAAAATGGAATATTCTTCAGCAATGAAAAGAAATGCACTATTGTTGATGATAAACACAGCCAGACATTAGTTAGAGCAGTGAAAACAGATTTTATTCAGTAACTACTGACAGCAGGGGAAAGAGCTGAGCTCCGTTCCAATTTGTGCAGAGGTGATTTGGATGTTTTAAAGGGAGAATGAGGGAGCCAGGAGAACGGGTCTCTAGAATCAGAGAAGTGAAAAATTACAAAGGGTTGGTCAGTGCAATTAGGCCAGCTCTGTTTGTTCTATCCTCCCTCAGAGAGTAGACAGAGGCCCTAACATCATGAAATGTTCCTGATGATTACATTTCAAAGGAATGGCTTTCAGGTCCTTGAGAAAAACTCTTCTGAGATATAACAGTAACATATTGGCAATTGTAAGCTGTTTCTAGTACATGCTTTAAGAAAGGGTGGTCAGAGGCTTATCGTGAGATACTGGCTAGAATAGACTGTAAGTTCTCCAGGCAACTTGAGCTTTCTCAGGCATTTTAACAAGGTCTGGGGTCATTCTAGGGGTATGTTCTTACGGTCAAATCTCTTAGTGCAGGGGTTTAGACGGATTGTTATATGCCAAGAGTTCTGTCTACCTCCCCTCCCTTCCCCTTTCCTTCCCTTCCCTTCCCTTCCCTTCCCTTCCCTTCCCTTTTTTCTTTTCTTTTCAGACCGAGTGTCTCTGTGTTGCCCAGGCTGGAGTGCAATGGCATGATCTTGGCTCACTGCAACCTCCACCTCCAGGGTTCAAGCGATTCTCTTGCCTCAGCCTCCCTAGTGGCTGGGATTACAGGTGTCTGCCACCATGCTCAGCTAATTTTTGTAGTTTAGTAGAGATGGGGTTTCACCATATCTGTCAGGCTGGTTTGAACTCCTGATCTCAGCTGATCCACCTGCCTCAGCCTCGCAAAGTGCTGGGATTATAAGCATGAGCCACTGCGCCTGGCTAAGTTCTACAGTTCTCGTGGAAAGACATAGATGAATCTTAAATGCATATTACTAAGTAAAAGGTGTCAGTCTGAAAAGGCTATATCCTGTATGCTTCCAACTATACGACATTCTGTAAAAGGCAAAATTATAGGCCGGGCGCGGTGGCTCATGCCTGATATCCCAGCACTTTGGGAGGCCAAGGCGGGCGGATCATGAGGTCAGGAGATCAAGACCATCCTGGCTAACACAGTGAAACTCTGTCTCTACTAACAATACAAAAAATTAGCCAGGCGCGGTGGCGGGTGCCTGTAGTCCCAGTTACTCAGGAGGCTGAGGCAGGAGAATGGCATGAACCCAGGAGGCGAAGTTTGCAGTGAGCCGAGATCGTGCCACTGCACTCCAGCCCGGGCGATAGAATGAGACTCCATCTCAAAAAAAAAAAAAAAAAAGGCAAAATTATAGAGACAGTAAAAAGGTCAGTTGTTGCCAGGGGCTCCAGAAGAAGGAGGGAGAGGTGACTAGGTAAAGCAGAGGGGATTTTTTAGGATGATGAAGGTATATACAGCAACTATATATAATACTCTAATAGTGAATTCACAACACTATGCATTTGTCAAAACCTATAGAACTTTACAGCACAAAGGATGAATCTTAACATCTGCAAAGTTTCTAAAATCATTTAGGAGGTCAGGGGATTTCGGGGTGGAAAGTAGAATGTGATGAAACAATGCAACTGTATTATAAATGTATGCAACAACCTCACTGAATGCAGGGTGGGAGAAAGGTGCTGACCTAAGTAATTCAGGCAGATCCCAAAACCGGGGCTCAGTCTGGGAGGGTTCTTAGCTTCACTCAGGAAAGATTTCAAGAGGGAGCCAACAGTGAAGAAAGCAATTTTATTCGAGCAATGTTGTATACAGCAAAATGGCTGCTCCACAGACAGAACAGGGCTATCTTTTTTTTTTTTTTTTTGAGATGGAGTCTCGCTCTGTCACCCAGGCTGGAGTGCAGTGGCGCAATCTCGGCTCACTGCAAGCTCCGCCTCCTGGGTTCACGCCATTCTCCTGCCTCAGCCTCCCTGTATTCGGGACTACAGGCGCCCACCACCGCACCTGGCTAGTTTTTTGTATTTTTAGTAGAGACGGGGTTTCACCGTGTTAGCCAGGATGGTCTCGATCTCCTGACCTCATGATCCACGCGTCTCGGCCTCCCAAAGTGCTGGGATTACAGGCATGAGCCACTGCGCCCGGCCCCTAACAGGGCTATCTTATAGGCAGAGTGGCCTAGAGTAGCACTCCTGGATTGCTGGTTAGCTCTATTTATACCCACACTCAATTATATGCGAAATAAGGGGTGGGTTATTCACAAACTTTCTGGAAAAGGGGCGGTGCATCCCCAGAATCATATAAGGTAACTTCTGGGTCGTTGCCATGGCAGCATTTGTAAACAGTCGTGGCACTGGTGGAAGTGACATGCCAATGCAAATAAGCAGTGAGGGTAACTAGAGGTTGCTTTCATGGCCATCTTGGTCCTAATTGGTTTGGGCTGCCTTCTTTGTAAATGCTGTTTAGATAAGGAAGGTTGTGAAAAGAAGTCCTGTTGATCTCCTACCTCATAAGTAACTTTGGAAATGAATGGAATCTGCAAAACTAAAGACACAAGAAGATATACACAAGCACTATCCTCTAGTCTGTGAAGTTGTTTCCCATGGGGTACAGGTTAGCCATTGTGATATCACTATATATTCTCGTTGTTGGAGTAGGAGTTATAGTGAAACAAGGGGAGGAAGCTAGAATTATCCATTGGATAATGGATTCAAATTGGACACATCAGTATAAATTTGTGTTTAGCTTAATAGAGATACAAATAATTACATATAGAAATATATATAGATATGTGGATATGCATGGATTAGTATACATACATCTATCTCTTTGTCTATCAGCTGAGAGATTCTACAAGCAATGACACCCCAGTAGGAACAATTATATCTAGCAGCCAAAACTTGATTTCTAATACCATTCTCCAGTAAGAGGAACCAGGGATACTTGGAGAAATGGCTGATTTTCAGGAAATATGCAAGATGAGCCTGAAGCATCTTCTAATGCCAGTAAATAAGGAAGTGCTCAAACACACACACACTCACATGCACACATGAGATCAGGGTATGTCAAAGGAACACAGGAACCTACTGAAAGAGTTCCCAATGGCCAAAACTGGAACAATTAAAAAAAAAAAAAAGTAAAGTAGTATTGGATTAGAACTCGAAATATAAAATATCCATAAGTCCATACTTATATAAATAGATGGTTAAATAAATAAATGTGGGAGAATAGATGAATATCTGGTGCAGAACAATTTCAAATAATTTGTGTAGATAATCCTCCCTTAAGGAAGTGGAGCATAACACCCCACTCCTTAGATGTGGGCTGCATGTAGTGACTTTCTTTTGAAAAGTAGAGTATGGAAAGGGAGGTGGGGGAAAGGAATAACATTATAGTGAAGAAACCTGACAAACCTACCTCAAGCTAGGTGGTGAAGGTTAACATCAACAGTGATAATTCATGCTGATATTATGCACCCCAGATATGTGATGAGAATGATGCTTTACCTCTGTGGTCTTCCTTGCAGGAGCTCATTACCCCAGTCTAACTATAATAAAAAAAAAGCATCAGACAAATCCCAGCTGAAGGTCGTTCTATAAAATACTTTAACAGTACTCCTCAAAACTGTCAGCATCATCAAGAACAGGGAGAGTCTGAGAAACTGTGATATGGTTTGGTTTTGTGTCCCCAGCCGAATCTCATCTCCAATTGTAATTCCCATAATTCCCACATGTCAAGGGTGGGACCAGGTGGAGGTAATTGGATCATGGGGGCGGTTTCCCTCATGCTATTCTCGTGATAGTGAGTGAGTTCTCACGAGATCTGATGGTTTCATAAGCGTCTCGCATTTCCCCTGCTTGCAGTCACCCCATCCTGCCACTCTGTCAAGAAGGTGCCTGCTTCTCTTTGCCTTCTACCATGCTGTATAAGTTTCTGAGGCCTTCCCAGCAATGCAGAACTGTGAGTCAACTAAACCTGTTTCCTTTATAAATTATTCAGTCTTGGGTATTTCTTCATAACAGTGTGAGAACAGTCTAATACAAACTGTCATAACCAAGATGAGCCTAAGGAGACATGATAACTAAAGGTGATATCCTGGAACCAAAAAAGAACATTAGGTAGCCAGGCGCGGTTGTTCATGCCTGTAATCCCAGCATTTTGGGAGGCTGAGGAGGGCAGATCACTTGAGGTCAGGAGTTAGAGACCAGCCTGGCCAACATGGCAAAACCCCATCTCTACTAAAAATACAAAAATTAGCCAGGCATGGTGGCGCATGCCTGTAGTCCCAGCTACTCAGGAGGCTGAGGCAGGAGAATCACTTGAACCCGGGAGGTAGAGGTTGCAGTGAGTCAAGATGTGCCACTGCACTCCAGCCTGGGTAAGACTCTGTCTCAAAAAAAAAAAAAAAAACCCCAAAAAACAAACAAAAAAAGGACATTAGGTAAAAACCAAGGCAACCTGAAAGAAATATAGTCTTTTAGTCAATAATAATGTATCAACAGTGGTTCATTAATTGTGACAAATATACCATGTCAATGTAAAATTGTTAATAATATGGGGAACTGGATGTGGAGATACAGGAATCTTTCTATTGTGTTCACAATTTTTCCATAATTCTAAAACTGTTCTAAAATTAAAAGATTATTTTAAGAAATGTGAGGAACAAAGAACTAAAAACTAGATAGAAAAATGGGAGAAAGATATTAATAGATAATTCACAAAAAGATATAAAAAGGGCCTCCATACATTTGAAAAAAATCACACTCATAATTAGAGAAATGCAAATTAAAACAACACTGAGATACTGTTTCTCACCCATAAGATTGACAAAGACTAAAATGCATGACAACACATGCATTTGCATAACACATAGGCTGTGGGGAAACAGACATTTTCCTACATTGCTGGTGAGAATGCAAACTGGTGCAGCCCTTGTGGAGGAGAATTTGGCAGTAGCTAAGAAAGCTACAAACGCATTTACCTTTTGACTCAGTAATCCCTCCCCTTGGAATCTACCTGAAGATAAAAAAACATGAGGCTGGGTGCAGTGGGTCACACCTGTAATCCCAGCACTTTGGGAGGCTGAGGCAGGAGAATTGCTTGGGAGGTCAAGTGTGCAGTGAGCTATGATCATGCCACTGCACTCCAGCCTGGGTGACAAAATGAGACCCTATCTCAGAAGAAAAGAAAGAAAATGCATGTTTATAAGGCTATTCATTGCAGCATTATTTATAATTACAAAATATTGGAAAAAAACTTAAATGTCCATAGATAGAAGAGTGGTTGAATAAACTATGACATCTCCAGCAATGGAGTACTATATAGTTGAAAAAATGGAGGAGATCTCTATGAGTTGATATGGGGTGATTTCCATATATACAGTTAAGGGGGAAAGAAAGCAAAGTGCAAAAAAGTATCCATAGCATGCTACTGGTCATGTAAGAAAGAAGATGTTATAGGAAAATACACATTTCTGCTCATTTGTGCAAAAGAAATCTAGGAAAGGTAAACCAGAAATTAAAGAGAGTGGCTACCTACAGGGGGTATGTTGGAATGGGGTGACAAGAAGGAAGGTATGGAAGCAACACTTTACTGAGTATACCTTTTTGGTTAGCCTTGACTCCAGGTACAATAGTAATGTTTCACATACTTCCCAGATAAAGAAACAATTAAAACCAACCAGAACGTTGCGGAAACCCAAGCTGGAATACAAATACTAGCAAATAAACCTAACTTTATTCCAAATGACCAACAGACCACACCAAAGGGACAGAAAAGACCTAACTTCAGTAACTGTGGAATATATAATTTGAGCTGGATTCTGTAAGGCTACAGACAAAAAGAACTGCATATAAATACTGCACTCTAGTTAGCAAATTTGTTTCTCACTGGGGTATGGGTTAGCAATTCTGCAAGTAGTGTATATGTATACTAGGATTGAACAAATAAGTAAATATAGATAATGAGAACAAGATTTATTACTGTAAAAAAAATAGTTACAAATGGCCGGGCGCAGTGGCTCATGCCTGTAATCCCAGCACTTTGGGAGGCTGAGGTGGGTGGATCACCTGAGGTCAGGAGTTCAAGACCAGCCTGGCCAACATGGTGAAACCCTGCCTCTACTAAAAATACAAAAATTAGCCAGGCGTGGTGGCATATGCCTGTAATCTCAGCTTCTGGGGGGCTGAGGCAGGAGGATCACTTGAACTTGGGAAGCAGAGGTTGCAGTGAGCTGAGATCGTGCCACTATACTCCAGCTTGGGCAACAGAGCAAGACTCTATCTCAAAAGGAAAAAAAAAGTTACAAACAAGAAAAGATAGAGGGATAGAATGAACCCTTTGGTGTTGGGTTGAAATCAGAGATCTCAGTATGAACTTGTGGGGTTTTTTTATAGATAGAGATGTATGTGTGTGAGAGTTAGTGTACACATACATATTTTATAGCTTTGTCCTCTGAGAGGACCTAGAAGAAATGACATCTCAGTAGCAATGAGCATAGCCAGAACCCAGATATTGGTTTCTAAGTACCACTTTCCAATCAAAGGAACCAGTGCTCCTTAGAAAAGTGGATGCTGATTATAGGGTTAGAACAGGGGAAATATAAGATAAGCCTAGAATATATTTTGTTATAAAAAAATAAATAAAAGAAAGAAAGGAAATGCTCCAAAAAGAATGGGGGCTTGTCAAAGGAACATAGGAGCCAACTTGAAGGAGCTCTCAATGGGCAAACCAAGAGCAATTTGAGGAACAAAATAAATAGTAATGTTATTGGATTGTAACCCAAAATACAGAATGAATATACAGGAGACCACATGTTTATTTGTTGATTTTTAATTTATTATTATTATTTTACCTCTGAACTTTTTATTGGCCTCCTGCTCCCCAAAGGGTACCCTGCTTCTGCTGGCTTAATGTTTCAGAATTTTGGCATCGTTGGTCTCAGACACCACTTTGTCATCAACTATCTGGTGGGTGGTGGTTTTCTGGATGGTTTGCATGGAGTTGCTGCTGTCCAGGGCATCAAGATTGAAGTCCTCACCATCTTCCAGCAGGCAGCAGTAGGTGGCAAACTCAGCCACCAGCTTGACCTTGATGTTCAGCAGGGCCTCATACTCCTGGGTCTGGCTGTCCCTCTGCCCAAGTCAGTGCCAGCTCTGACTCCAGGTGCAGCAAGATCCCATTGAGCTGCTCTATCTGCAGGGTGTAGCGGGCCTCCACCTCCCTCAGGCTGTTCTCCAAGCTGGGCTTCAGATTTCTCATGGAGTCCAGCTCAATCTCCAAGGACTGGACTGTACGTCTCAGCTCTGTGAGCATCATCTCAGCAGCTCCAACCTCGGTAGACTACGTGGTGACCACTGTGGTGCTCTCCTCAATCTGCTGAGACCAGTACTTGTCCAGCTCCTCTCGGTTCTTCTGAGACAGCTTGTCATATTGGGCTTGGATATCTGCCATGATCTTGGTGAGGTCCTGAGATTTGGGGGCATCTACCTCCACGGTCAGCCCAGAGCTGGCAATCTGGGCTTGTAGGCCTTTTACTTCCGCCTCGTGGTTCTTCTTCATGAAGAGCAGTTCCTCCTTGAGAGCCTCGACCTCTGTCTCCAGCTGCAGCTGAGTGACATTGGTGTCATCAGTGACCTTGCAGAGCCCATGGATGTTGTTCTCCACAGACTGGCGCATGGCCAGCTCTGTCTCATACTTGACTCTAAAGTCATCAGCAGCAAGACGGGCATTGTCGATCTGCAGAACGATGCGGGCATTGTCCACAGTATTTGCGAAGATCTGAGCTCTCAGGTCCTCGATGGTCTTGAAGTAATGGCTCCAAGTCTCTGACCTGGGGTCCCTTCTTCTCCAGGTGCTCCCGGATTTTGCTCTCCAGCCTCTGGTTCTCGGTCTCCAGGCTCTGTCCAGGTAGGAGGCCAGGTGGTTGTTCAGGCTTTGCATGGTCTCCTTCTTGTTCTGGATGCCTCCCATTCCTGCCAGACCCCCAGCCAAACCTGCAGCCAGGCCCCCGGACCCTATGCTGCCCTGGAAGCTGGTGGTGCGGGACACAGAGATCCAGGAACCAGAGCCCCCAGTGCCTGCACAGACGCTGACCATGCTGCTGACCAGCTGGGCGCCCTAGCTGGGCACCTGGACAGAGCCCGGGGACCGGTAGTTGGTGGAGAAGGTGGAGTGATTGCTGAAGCTCATGCTGTCCGGGGAGGAGGACGAGAGGACAGGACTCAGCTTTGCCGACTACCTGTTATTATTATTATATATATGTGTGTGTATATATATATATATATATATTTTTTTTTTTTGAGACGGAGTCTCGCTCTGTCGCCCAGGCTGGAGTCCAGTGGCTGGATCTCAGCTCACTGCAAGCTCCGCCTCCTGGGTTTACGCCATTCTCCTGCCTCAGCCTCCCGAGTAGCTGGGACTACAGGCGCCCGCCACCTTGCCCGGCTAGTTTTTTGTATTTTTTTAGTAGAAACGGGGTTTCACTGTGTAAGTCAGGATGGTCTCAATCTCCTGACCTTGTGATCCGCCCGTCTCGGCCTCCCAAAGTGCTGGGATTACAGGCTTGAGCCACCACGCCTGGCCCTATTATTATTTTTTAATAGAGATGGGGTTTTGTCATGTTGTCCAAGCTGGTCTTGAACTCTTGAGCTCAAGTGATCCTCCTGCCTCGACCTCCCAAAGTGCTGGGACTACAGGCATGAGCCACTGTGCCTGGCCAGAGACCACAGATTTAAATAAATAATTGAAAATAAATAAATGGGGGAGAAATGACCATATCTTCCTTCCAGAAGAATTTTAATTAATAAATGTAGAAGGAGACTGGATGCAATGGTGCACTCCTATAATCCCAGCACTTTGGGAGGCTGAGATGGGAGGATCACTTGAGCTCAGGAGTTTGAGACCAGCTTGGGCAACACAGTGAAACCCTATCTCTACAAAAAATTAGCCAGGCATGGTGGCACAAGCCTGTAGTCCCAGCTACTTAGGAAGCTGAGGTGGGAGGATCACTTAAGTCCAGGAGGTCAAGACTACAGTGAACTGAGATCGCATTACTGCACTCTAGCCTGGGTAACAGAGCAAGACCCTGTCTCAAAAAGAGAGAAACAGGGAAACAGAAACTCACCATTCAACAGTAATATTCATAAAAGAAAGATCCACCAATGGATGCTAAAATTAGTAGGTGGAATTTTGAGAAGAAATAGGATATTTTGGTCATCTCAAAAAATCTCCTCCAAGATATTTATTCGGTGCAGTTTCTTAAGTTAATAAAATTTAAATACAAATTTACAAAAAGTATAAAATTATTAATTACAAAGAGAAACAGAGCAACTTTATAGTAGAGAAACTCAACCCAGACGCAGTTTAGCTAAGTGATCAAGATTAACACCAGCAGTAAGAAGACTTAGTGACATCACAAAGCCCCTGCTCTGATGCACTGAAGAAAGCATAACACTGCTTATGCTGTATTCTAGCCAAAAAATGCGTAACTTCAACCTAATCACGAGAAAAGCCTTCGACAAACCCAAACTGAGGGACATTCTGTAAAATAGCCAACCAGTTCTTTTAAAAAGTATTAAGGTCATTAAAAACAAGAGAAGGTGGAGAGTCACAGATTGGAAGATACTGAAGAGACCTGGAAACTAAATATAATGAGTAACCCTGAATTGGATCCTTCTACAGGAATAGGACATTGACGGAAAAATTGGTGAAAACAATTTTTTTTTTTTTTTGGAGGCAGTCTCGCTCTATCCCCCAGGCTGGAGTGCAGTGGCACGATCTCGGCTCACTGCAATCTCCGCCTCCCAGCTTCAAGTGATTCTCCTGCCTCAGCCTCCTGAGTAGCTGGGATTACAGGTGCCTGCCACCACGCCTGGCTAATTTTTATATTTTTAGTAGAGATGAGGTTTCGCCATATTGGTCAGGATGGTCTTAAACTCCTGACCTCAGGTGATCCGCCTGCCTCAGCCTCCCTAAGTGCTGGGATTACAGGCACGAGTCACCACACCCAGCCCACACCTGGCTGATTTTTAAAAAATATTTTTGTAGTGATGGGGTCTCACTATGTTATCATCCAGGCTGGTCTTGAACTCTTGGGCTCAAGCAACCCTCCCATCTAGCCTCCCAAAGTGCTGGGATTACAGGGATGCACCACTGCGCCTTGTTTGTTTTTGAACTTCACACAAATGGAACCACATATAGTATGCACTCCTGCATCTGGTTTCTTTTGGCCAATACAATATCTTTGAGATTCATTCATGTCATTGCACATGGCAGTAGTTCATTAATTTTCATTGCTATATAATCCATTTTATGAACTACCATAGTTTGTTTATTCATTCACCTGTTGATGAACACATGGGTTGTTTTCCAATTTTTGGCTATTCAGAAGAAGGCTTGTCTGAATTTTTTTTTTTTTTTTTTTTTTTTTTTTT
>NW_012116710.1:3895326-3895680 GCF_000951035.1 Colobus angolensis palliatus
GGTCTATATCTCCAACCAGGAATTCTCCCCTGATGAAACTAATGCATTCAGTTGTCAACATGGCATTTTCCTTGGATGTCTAGTAGGCAATTTCAAGTTAACAGATCAATGCAGTTTTCAAGTCCTCCTTCCCATCAAAAGGTTTCTTGTCTTGACTTCCTCATCCCCATAAAAAGCACCACCATCTACTCAGCTGCTCCAACTAAAAACTCATAATTCCTCCCTTTTCCTTACCCATAAAAATATATGACTTGTAAAAACATATGCACTGACTCATAAAATTATTACAAAAATATTATGAAATAGGAAAAGACCTATTAAACTATGTATTTATTTCATTTTCTTTTCTTTTTT
>NW_012116710.1:3901065-3903422 GCF_000951035.1 Colobus angolensis palliatus
ACCATGTTGGCCAGGATGGTCTCCATCTCCTGACCTCATGATCCACCCGCCTTGGCCTCCCAAAGTGCTGGGATTACAGGCGTGAGCCACCGCGCCCGGACCTTCCCTTCCTTTTTTTTGAAACAGAGTCTACTTTGTCACCCAGGTTGGAGTACAGTGGTGCGATCACAGCTTACGGCAACCTCTGCCTCCCAGGCTCAAGCAATTCTTCTACCTCAGCCCCCCAAGTAGCTGGGACTACAGGCATGTGCCACCACACCCGGCTGATTTTTGCATTTTTTGTAGAAACAGGATTTCACCATGTTGCCCAGGCTGGTCTTGAACTCCGGAGCTCAAGCGATCCACCCACCTCAACTTCCCAAAATGCTGGGATTACAGGCATGAGCCAATGCGCCCAGTCAGCCACAGCCTTATCTTTTTCTTTCTTTCTTTTTTTTTCTGAGATGGATTCTGTCGGCCAGGTTGGAGTGCAGTGGCGCAATCTCGGCTCACTGCAAGCTCCGCCTCCCGGGTTCAGGCCATTCTCCTGCCTCAGCCTCCAGAGTAGCTGGGACTACAGGTGCCCGGCACCACGCCCGGTTAATTTTTGTATTTTTAGTAGAGACAGGGTTTCACCTTGTTAGCCAGGATGGTCTCAATCTCCTCACCTCATGATCTACCCACCTTAGCCTCCCAAAGTGCTGGGATTACAGGCCTGAGCCACCGTGCCCGGCTACCACCTTGGGACCTTTGCACCTGCTGCTCCCTCTGTCTGGGAAGCTCTTCCCTCAAACCTTTGCCCAGCTGCTTCATCTGTTGAGGTTTTAGCCCAAATGTCTCCTCCTCAAAAAGTGCCCTTCCTGACCTTTGCTAAAGTTGCCCCTCCACGCTCCAGGAACTGTCTATTTTATTTTCTGAAGAGCTCTTATTTTCCTTATCTAATCACTTTCTTCCTTCATGCTTATTTCCTCCACTAAAGAGTAAAGTCCCCAGAGGGCAGGGGCCGTTTGTGTCTAACACCCTGCCGCATTGCATCCCTATTGTATAGATCTGCACTGTCCATTATAATAGCCACTACCCATAGTGAGCTATTTAAAGTTAAATTAATGAAAAATAAATATAATTAAGAATTTGGTTCCCCAGTCACACTAATTCCATTTCAAGTGCTCAATAGCCACATGTGGCTAGTGGCTATCATATTAGATACTATACTGCAGATGTAGAACATTTTCAACATTGCAGTGTTCTGTTAGCTTTGGTCTAGAACCTAGGCACCTCATAATAACAGGTGTTCAAGGGGGGTGTCAATTTAATAAAGATTTATTTTATCCTTATGAGTGAGAAAAACATAGCCCAAAGAGGTTGTTTCATTATCCCAAGATCACACAGCCAGGAAGCAGCCTAGCAGAGATTTGAAGCCAGGCTTGTCTGGTTCTGAAACACAGAATCCTTTTGTAAGGATTGTTGCCCAGGATATTAAGGGATCTGCAGTCAATCCTGACTCCATCCCAGATTCATTAGCTGTGCGACCCTCAGCAAATCCCTTTGCTTTTGGCCTCAGTTGCATTGCTTTAAAAAAATGAAGAGGCCGGGCGCGGTGGCTCAAGCCTGTAATCCCAGCACTTTGGGAGGCCGAGACGGGCGGATCACGAGGTCAGTAGATCGAGACCATCCTGGCTAACACGGTGAAACCCCGTCTCTACTAAAAACTACAAAAAACTAGCCGGGCGACGTGGGGGTGCCTGTAGTCCCAGCTACTCGGGAGGCTGAGGCAGGAGAATGGCGTGAACCCAGGAGGCGGAGCTTGCAGTGAGCTGAGATCCGGCCACAGCACTCCAGCCTGGGTGACAGAGCGAGACTCCGTCTCAAAAAAAAAAAAAAAAAAATGAAGAAACTGACCCTGCCATCCTGAGGGTTGGGGATGGCAGTCAGGGAGCCTTGTGTGACTGAGTTCATTCCCCAGATCCTGTCTGGCTCAGGGGCGGGCAAGCATCATGGGCGAGGGAATTGGGTGAGGGGTCCTTTGGTTGGCCTGACCAACTTTGGTTGATAGCTCCTGTTTCTTGAATGCCCACAGATGAGAAAGCTGAGGCTCAGAGAGGTAACGTAACTTGGCCAAGGCTACACAGCAGAAGAGGCAGAACTGGGATTCGAACCTGGGACTCTCTGATATCATATCCTTGCCGCAAGACAGAGCTGGCACTTAGGGGAGTAACAACAAGGTGGTGGCCAGGTAGTGAGCTCCCCATCTCTGGGGGGTGTGCAAGCCGGCGCTGCACTGTCAGCTGGGCAGGGGCTGGGGCCGGGGCCAAGACCACCGAGTCAGGCCCAGGCCCGCCCGCCTCCCGCAGCCGCCATGGCCAAGGCGTGAGCACGGG
>NW_012116710.1:3903662-3918360 GCF_000951035.1 Colobus angolensis palliatus
GGGCGCCCGCGCCGCCATATTCCCTCCCGCCGGCCAGCCCCGCGGCGCGCAGCCACCATGAGCACCGCCGCCTTCCACATCTCCAGCCTCCTGGAGAAGATGACGTCCAGCGACAAGGACTTCAGGTGCACCCCGCCTCCGGTCCCCCACCTCTCCTTCCCGCTGTGAAGCTGGGGGCCTTCTTCCCCTCCCGAAGTGCCAGCCCATCCCCCATGACCATGCAGCCCCCTGCCTCTTTTCTCCCTGCATTAAGCTGCGCCCCCTCCCCACAGACCCACTCCTGCCTCGTGGTCCCCACTGAAGCTCCGGCCGTTCTCCCCTAGTGGCGGTCCTGCCTCCCCCCGCGACTCCAGTCCCTGCTTCGTCTCCCACCGTGCAGGCTTCAGCCCTGCCTCTCATCCCCCATCAGAGCCCCAGCTCCGCCCCTCTGCACCCTGCCTCGGCCTCTCCTCCCTCTGTATGTCCGGCCCCCTTCTTCCCCTGCAACTGATGCCCCAGCGCCCCCATCGCCCGCCACCTTCAGCAAGTCCACAGTGAAGCCCTCCGCCTCTCCCTGGGGACCCCAGCACCTCCCTCTCCTCCGCATTGAAAACCGGACCCTTCCCGGGACCGCTATCCCCTGCTGACTTTCTCACTGGCACCGTCAGTGATGCCCGCTTCTCAACATCACCCGGACCCCTCCCTCCCACTCTCCCTCCCCTCCTGGGGATTGTTCAGACCCAGCCTCAAGGAGGGGGCTGGGCTGAGTCTGGCTTTCCAGTCACAGGTAGGTGATGGTTGGGGTGGGACCTTCTAGGTTTTGTGTGCCACTCCGCTTCCCCACTCCCTTTTTCCTTCTTTCCCCCTCTCACAGCATCACAGAACTACAGGAATAGAGCTGAAAAGAATGGTGGAAACATCTGGTCCAATGAGTTTCCACCTGCATTCTCCGGGGAAACTGAGGCCCAGGGAGGAAAACAGATTGGCCGGTGGTCTCATGGCCAGTTCTGGCCCCTCCAGCTGAAAGAAGACCTTGGAGACTCAGTGAACACTTTTTCACTTTGTCCCCATTTTACAGATAGGGAAACTGAGTCTCAGAGGCATGAAGGGTGTAGGTTCAGTCACAAAGCCAGGAAGTGGGAGACTTAGTCCAAATCCAGGCCAGTCTAATACAGATGCCAAGATCTTAGTGAGGCCCTCTGATTCCAGCCCCCTGACAGGTTAGGAGACTGAGACCTGCTCTGGTAGTCTGACTCCTACTCTTCTCCTGCAGCCCATTCCTCAGTACCCCTCAAGAGTCCCCCATACGAATAGAGCCTGGGATCCAAGGTCTTGGCTTCAGATCCCAGCTGCCATCACTCACTGGCTGTGTGACCAAGGACAAGTAACTTAACCCCCATGAGTTTCCCTGTGCTTTTGTTTCTATAAAACGGGGGTAACAGAACCCATCTCTGAGGATTGGGGTAAGGATGAAAAAGATAGTACATGTGAAATGCTCAGGTTCGTGGCAGGCACTGGGTTGGTGCTTAATAAATGGACACTGCTATGATTCTGTGTGCACATTCAAAATCTGCCGTGCCCTGTCCCCTCTCTAAACCTTCACTAGGGGGATTCTTTGCTCTCCCTTGACCTCCTCCCTTCATCTGACAGCTCCTATAATTCTTTGGGATGCCTCTTGACCCCAGGCAGGATTAGGCACCTCTCCTCAGCTCCCATCATGCCTCCCCTCATGTTTCTGCTAGATCACTTCAGCCCTGGGAGAGCCTGAGCTCCTGGGCCACTGGGACTATGCACTTTCTCTTAGTGCCCCAGCACCTGTGCTGGGTACACAGTAGGTGCTTAGTGAACGTTCACTGGGTCCCAGGCTCCCTACTGTGCACTCCACATGTAATCTCAGTCCACCCATGGGTGGTAGTGATTGTTCTTCCTGTTTTCCGGAGGCTTGGAGGAGTGCAGTGACTTGCCCAAGGTCACATAGCTGGCTAGTGGCCTAGGGGATTTGTGCTACTGTCTCTCAGGCCTGAGGTCCAGTCTCTGGGAGAGGGAGTTGGCCCTGCCAGCTAGAGCCCGAGAAGTCCTTTCAGCCTGTCTCTGCCAGCGGCCTGGAGAACACTTAAAACCACCCCAAGCATGTGAGAATGGTGTCTATTTTTAAAGTCCGAATACCAGGGTGCTGGGTCCTGCAGGCCAGCTGTCCAGGCACCCGTGTGGCCAAGGGTTTCAGCTGAGTTGCCTCTAGGGTTTCTCTGTAATGAAACTGAGACTATGTCCTCTGGTTCCTGGAGGGGGGCAGTGACTGCAAATGAGGGTCCCAGGTTGGGTGGAGGAGACCTTTGATTCCTGTTCTTCCTGGGCCCTGGCTTTATGGGCAGGAGGTGCCCCTTTACCACAGAGGCTCCAACAGTCAAAACGAATACACTTGCGGGTCTTGTTCTTGAAAACACAGTAGTAGTGATTGAGAAGCCAGGAGACATGTGTGGTGGGCTGGTTTTCCGCCCAGTTTGCTGTTACCTTAGGCAGTTTGTGCGGCCTCCCTGAGCCTAGTTTTCTTACTACCTCATGCTAAGAGCTGGTTGTCCTATTGAAACCTCCCAAGGATACTATGAGGTAGGGCAAAGAAAAGTTCCCATTTTGTATATAGAAAATATGAGGCCCAGAGAAAAGGAGGTAGTTGCCCAATGTCACCTAGTTGATAAATGGCAAGACCAGTATACTCAAAGCCAAACTTCGGTGCTCAAGCTCTTATCCACCAAATTATATACTTTTCCTTCCCTCTCCCATCCCTGCACACATAACACGTATAAAATATGGCTTGCTTTCTCTGAGAGCTAGTGTCTGCAGGAACCAGGGGTGTCTGAAACGCTGAGGCATGCTTCAGAAGAGTTGGTTTCTGAGTTTGGGCTATTTGGCTGTAAATTCTGTTAAAGGCTAGCTCTCTTACTACCTCTCCTCCTGCCCTCACCCTCCCCGACAAAGCCCCCTGCAGACCTGTTCTTTGTTGAGCCTGGAGTCCCAGAGATAAACCCGATGGGCCTCTGCCCTCAGTGAGTGTACAGTCCAATGGAGAAGATGCTCTGGTGGCCAGACTTGTATTGCAGTGTGAGAAGTGCTATAAAAGAGGGGTGCAGAGTGCTCTGAAAGGATCCTGTCAGAACATTGTGTTTAGGGGCTGTGAATGCGGGGGTAGGGCAGGGTGGTCAGTCATCCCTGAGCTGGGACATTTGAGCTGGGCTCTTGATGGGTGAATAGGAGCTCAACAGGTGGAGAAGAGGAGCGGGGGCAGGAGGCCTATCTTGGACAAAGAGGCACATCACCTGGGTTGCCAGGCTGAGCTGGGCCCCCATGGACTGCAGCAGAAACACAACTTGGAGACCCCGCATGCCATCTCAGAATGTCCCCTCAGCTGAGCAGACGTAGGGGTGCATGTGCCCACCTCAGGCCTTGGCCTGGCTCAAATCCAAACCTCCTCCTTCACTTTACCTTTGCCCAAAAGTGGGCACAGTCAGTCCTGCCATCCTGCCCGTGCTGCCAGCCCAGCCTCCTCCTCTCTCCTAGCAACTGGTGGCTAATCTACCTGTTAAAAATAAATAGGACATCGACCAGTCCACCCCTGGTAACAGAGCACTGTGGGCTGCGGTGACATCCAGGAGCAGGTCTGAGTCTGCACAGATAAGAGCCAGAATCCCAGCTGTGATAGTTTTTGCTACAGGAGGCTGGGGTCAGGGCTCTTGGTTGATTTGCTCAACCATGCTGGAAAGCAGGGCCAGTGTGGGGCAGCGGAGTGGCCCAGCAGGGCCAGCAAAAGCTGGACGCTCTCTCCGAGGTAGCCTTGTGGTATCTCCTTGCTGCTCTGTCCTGTTTTCTTCTGAGACTTCGCTCACGTGCCTGCAGGAGCCAGTCAGTGGGTGAAGTGGGCCTAGTGGGGACCAGGTAAACTGGGGAGAGGGCAACCACAACCTGACTCTAGTCAGGTATTGTCACCAGGGATTGTAGGCCCCGTTGTACTCAAATACTATGTTTTCAAGATAATCTGGAAGTCAGGTTTTTTATTTGTTTGTTTTTTTTTTTTTGAGTCTCACTCTGTCACCCAGGCTGGAGTGCAGTGGTGCTATCTCAGCTCACTGCAACCTTCGCCTTCCCAGGTTCAAGTGATTCTCCTGCCTCAGCCTCCCAAGTAGCTGGGACTACAGGTGTGCACCACCACACCTGGCTAATTTTCATATTTTTAGTAGAGATGGGGTTTCCCCATGTTGGCCAGGCTGGTCTCAAATTCCTGACCTTAAGTGATCCGCCGACCTTGGCCTCCCAAAGTGCTGGGATTATAGGCATGAGCTGCTGTGCCTAGCCTGGAAGTCAGCATTTTATTTTATTTTATTTTGAGACAGAGTCTCGCACTGTCACCCAGGCTGGAGTGCAGTGGTGCTATCTCAGCTCACTGCAACCTTCGCCTTCCAGGTTCAAGTGATTCACCTGCCTCAGCCTTCCCAGTAGCTAGGATTACAGGTGCTCACCACCATGCTCGGCTAATTTTTGTATTTTTAATAGAGACAGGGTTTCACGATATTGGCCAGGCTGGTCTAGAACTTTTGACCTCAGGTGATCCACCCTTCTCAGCCTCCTAAAGTGCTGGGATTACAGGCATGAGCCACCATGCCAGGCCAAAGTCAGTATTTTTATGTCAACTCTCCCAATGTTCAAATGTTGACAAGTAATTTAAATTTTTGAAAACACGTTTGCAAGCTGGACATAGTTGAGGACTGCTAGTTTCAGACCTCTGCTCCTACCCTCTTAATTTTGGCAGGAATGGTGCCTAATAATGGCCCCAGCCTCAACTTTCCATGGCTTCCAGCTTAGACTCTCACTGCAGTTTCAAATGCCTGGGACAGCATCAGGATTTGTGGGGTCTGACACCAAAAGCCTGATTTTTCTGTGTGGGTAGCCCTTGCCTCTGATGCCCACCCTAGGTCAGTGAGCCAGTCAGCTATTGGTGCTGGTCTCCAAAATATGCCCATGCCTATCAGCATGGTGTAGAGCAGTGGTTTTCAAACGGTGGTCCCTGACCCTCAGCATCATCCAGGAATTTGTTAAAAATGCGGATTCCTGGGCCCCGACTCAGACCTGCTGATTCAGAAACTCTGGGAATGGGGCCTAGTATTGTTTAACAAGCCCTGCTGGTGATTCTGATGCTGGCTATAGCTGGAGATCCACTGCTCTAAGGGCAGGGACTGAGCCAGTTCTCTGAGATGGGAGTGGACAGGGCTTGCTTTCCCCCATCTGTTTGGTAAGCCTCTAGCTCTGACTTGGACACAAGGTGTCTGTTCAACCTTCTGGCATCCCTTGGCTGGGCGCGGTGGCTCACGCCTGTAATCGCAGCACTTTGGGAGGCCAAGGCGGGTGGATCACGATGTCAGGAGATCAAGACCATCCTGGCTAACACGGTGAAACCCCATCTCTACTAAAAATGCAAAAAATGAGCCGGACGTGGTGGCAGGTGCCAGTAGTCCCAGCTACTCAGGAGGCTGAGGCAGGAGAATGGCATGAACCCAGGAGGCGGAGCTTTCAGAGAGCTGAGATTGCGCCACTGCACTCTAGCCTGGGCAGCAGAGCAAGACTCCATGTCAAAAAACAAAACAAAACAAAACAACCTTCTGGCATCCCTTTGTCTGCTGTTGTGGGATGTGGATGATGTCATTATAATAATGGCAGTGCCATTTACTGAGCATTCACCATGTGCACTTAAAACCCCATGAGGCAGATACTAGTCTCATCCCCGTTTTCAGACAGGTAAGCTAAGACTTGGAGAGGTGAAATGACTTGCCCAAGTTCACACTGCATAAATGGTCAGGAGCCACCGACCCTGAAGCATTATGCATTTAGCCAGCATGCTGGGCCATTCCTAGTCTGCCACCATGTGGCAGTTGGTGTCACACATGTGGGTCT
The DNA here is from genome assembly GCF_000951035.1 of Colobus angolensis palliatus. Classification (NCBI taxonomy): domain Eukaryota; kingdom Metazoa; phylum Chordata; class Mammalia; order Primates; family Cercopithecidae; genus Colobus; species Colobus angolensis. The sequence goes on from NW_012116710.1 coordinate 3,909,582, forward strand.
CCTTGTAGCTCAACCATACCCACTGCCCAAATAATCCACTGTCATGTGGCGCGTAACGACAGGGAGACATTCTGAGAAGTGCGTCGTTAGGCGGTTTTGTCCTTGTGTGAACCTCATAGAGTGCCCTTACACAGCCTAGACGGTAGAGCCTACTACACCCCCAGGCTATATGGTGCGGCCTGTTGCTCCCAGGCTACGCACCTGTATTGAGTACTGTAGGCAGTTGTAACAGAGTGGTATCTGTGTGTCTAAACATAGAAAAGGTACAGTAAAAATAAGGTAGAAAAGATTAAAATGGCATGCCTATATAGCGCAGCCTCACTGTAATCTTACGGGACAACCATCATATATGTTGCCTCTCATTTACCAAAACATCATCATGTGACACAGGACTGCATTTGACCTCGAATCTTTGTATTAAGGTCTACTTCTAGGGGAACCCTGAGGTACTGCCCAAATCCACCAGGGCCCAGGAGCTGCTCAGCAGTCCTCCTCTGCCCTCCCTGCACAGGTTCATGGCCACCAGTGACCTGATGTCGGAGTTGCAGAAGGACTCCATTCAGCTGGACGAGGACAGCGAGCGCAAGGTGGTGAAGATGCTGCTCCGGCTCCTGGAGGACAAGAACGGTGAGGTGCAAAACCTGGCTGTCAAGTGGTGAGTGTCAGCCTTGGTGGAGCAGGAAAAGGGGCCCTACCTGGTATGGGAGCATTCTGGACCCCTGTCCCTTTGGGGTACAACCTCGCAGAAGGGACCTGCTGAGCAGCTCTTGTTGAATAGTACCTTAGTCTTGAGTTTCCCCAGAAGAAGATGCTGAGACAAGGATTCAAATCTAAGTTTATTTGGGAGGTGATCCCAGGAAACATGGTGGAGGAGTAGGGAAGTGAGGTAGGAGAGGGAAGAGGACCACTCAAGGGTACGGTACAAAGCTAGTGACCACAGTGGGTCCGATGAGCTTAACCCCATGGGGACCTCCGGGACACAGTATAGGACATGCCCCTTGGACTTTTCCCACTTAAAGGGTGAGGGAGCTGGGGTATTAGTCCACTAGCTCCCTGGTAGTCATTGGTTAAGGGCTGCTTCTGGGGTAGGACAGGGTTGTCCGCTTTCTGCCACCTCCCTCCAGAGAAAGCCCTCAAACAGATGTAAATGCTGGGAAGGTCAAGCTGATACACATCAAGGTGGTAAAGGCTTAAAGGCTGGGCACGGTGGCTCATGCCTGTAATCCCAGCACTTTGAGAGGCCAAGGTGGGTGGATCACCTGAGGTCAGGAGGTCGAGACCAGGCTGACCAACATGGTGAAACCCTGTCTCTACTAAATAATAATTTTTTAAAAAATTTGCTGGGCATGGTGGCGCATGCCTGTAATCCCAGCTACTTGGGAGGCAGAGATTGCAGTGAGTCGAGATTGTGTCATTGCACTCCAGCCTGGGCAACAAGAGCAAAAACTCCATCTCAAAAATAAAAAACAAAAAAAGGCTTAGGGCACACGGGATTGGGAGAGGTCCTAAAAGCCCCAGCCTTAGATCACTGTGAGGCTGTGATCCTGAGATGTTGGCAACTTATCTCCAGAGTAGAAAAAAACAAGACAAGAATATGTGCAGAGCACGTGGGGATGCTTGGGTGGTAGGGTCATTCTCACACCCACACCTGAGAACCACTCATGTAGGGCAGAGGTTGTCAACCTTGACTGCAGGTTAGCATCACCTGAGTAATTTTAAATAGAATGCCAGGGATCAAGGATCAACAGGGTAAGAGAATTGGGCACTGTCTCTCAAACCACTGTCTGTGAGCTGGGTCCAGGCATTCTTCCGGGGCATGTTAAAGAATTGCCCCGGTGGAGCAGGAGAAGGGGCCCTACCTGGTGTGGGAGCATTCTGGGGACCCCTGTCCCTTTGGGGTACAGCCTCGCAGAGGGGACCTGCTGAGCAGCTCTTGTGGAATGATACCTTAGTCTTGAGTTTCCCCAGAAGATGTTAAAGAATTGCAACGTGATCCCAAGAGCAGAGGGAATTCAGTAAAGGGTTTTCTGTAGGAAGGTGACATGGACAAGTTTATGAGTTGGGAGTGTCTTTCTGGTCATGGAGTAGACTTAGGATGGAGTGTGGTTTCCCACCAGCAGAACCACTACCTTTTTATAACAAATCGTTTGTAATACTGTTTTCCTATTAGGAAATGAAATTCGTACATTATAAAACCTACTGCTACACATAATGCCCTAACCTTAACCATAAAGGCAAACTAGAAGGAATGTAGCTTATAGTAAAGTAGTGTGTGTTTCCGTGTATGCGTGCTGGGGCACTGTGGTGGTAGAAGTGATGAAGTCACGAGAAGCCTGCACCTGCATGTAAACTCATCATGAGTACTCATCATGAGTACAGATACCAGATACAGACAAGGGGTGTTGGGACTTAGGTTTCAGAATTGGAGGCATTGCTCTTAGTGGCAAGATTTTCTTTTCTCTTTTTTCTTTTTTTTTTTTTGAGACAGAGTCTCACTTTGTCACTCAGGCTGGAGTACAGTAGCGCAATCTCAGCACACTGCAACCTTCTCTTCCCAGGTTCAAGCAATTCCCATGTCTCAGCCTCCTGAGTAGCTGGCATTACAGGCACACACTACCATGCCTGGCCAATTTTTGTATTTTTAGTAGATGCGGGGGTTTCACCATGTTGGCCAGGCTGGTCTTAAACTCCTGACCTCAAGTGATCTGCCTGCCTTGGCCTCCCAAAGTGGTGGGATTACAGGCGTGAGCCACCGCGCCCAGCCAGGATTTTCTAAAGTGAGTGACCATCTCCCAATAAAGTTTCCCAGAAAACAAAGTACATTTTTCCTTCTATTTACCTGAAAATTGCATTCTTGGAAAATCTAGAATGCGGTATATTAAAAGAATGTAAAAATATCTTGTGTCTATGTATAAACTGAAATGTTAGACTCAGATAATTAAAGGCCTTCTGCCTATACAAATGCCCATTGGGATGTTAGAATCTCTTGCGGGGCATGGGCAACGCTTTGTTTTGCATTGTTGTCTTTCTGTGGTTCCTGCTCCCCACTCCCTTAAAGGCCAGAAGTACTAACTCAATAGTTATGATGACCAAGGACACCCATAAATTGCCAAGGCGGTATTACTCCTAGTGGGAACCAGTGCTATAGGAGGTAGGTTGGAGGAGTCCATCATTATGTGGATAGAGGAGCTATGGAGAAGGAAGCTGAGAGAGCCAAGGTTTGAAAAGCATGGTGCGCATGCCTGTAGTCCTAGCTATTCTGGAGGCTGAGGCAAGAGGATCACTTGAGGCCAGCAGTTCAAGACCAGCCTGGGCAACATAGCGAGACACTAAAAAAAGAAATTAGCCAAGCGTGGTGGCTTGAATATGTAATCTCATCTATGTAGGAGGATTGCTTGAGCCCAGGAGTTCGAGGCTGCCATGGGCTATGATCACGCCATTGTATTCCACCCTGGGCAACAGAGCAAGACCTCATCTCAAAAAAAAAAAAATCAAGAAAAAAGAAAACCATTGTGCACTGCAGTCACCTGAAGCCCTTGTTGAAACTCTGTATTCCCTGCCCAGGGATTCAGATTCAGGGGATGGGGCAGGGAGGGAGCTGGGGCAGAGGATGAGACTATAGCACCCTGGAATCTGCATTCTGATGCAACCAATATCTGAGAACTACTCAGGTAGGGCAGAGGTTGTCAGCCTCGACTGCATGTTAGAATCACCTGGGGAATTTTAAAAGCCCGCCCTCCTCCAGGCCGCTCGTGAAACCAATTAACTCAGACTCTCTGAGGGCATTTTTCAGAGGCCCAGGTGATGGCAACTAAGGCTGAGAACCCGGGCGTCTAGTGCAGCTGCCTTTACACTTTCCTGTGCATTGGAATCACCTAGGGACCTTGTGGCGCTACAGATCCTAGCTCAGTGGATCTAGGGTAGGGTACGGCCTGAGATTCCACATCCTGAACAAGCTTCCGAGTGGTGTTGCTGATGCTAAACCACCACCAAACTTTCAGAAGCAAGCCTCTAGGGCAGAGGTTCTCCAAGTGTGCTCCCTGGACCACCTACACTATCAGCCTCAACTGGGGGCTTGCTAGAAATGCACCCTGTTAGGCCCCACGAGATAGCCCTCCTGACTCTGAAACTCTGGGGGTGGGGCCCAGCAATCTGCTTTAACAAGTCCTCTGGGGGATTCAGATGCACACTCAAGTTTGAGCACCCTTGTTCTGGGGCACTATTTGGCCATTTCCTGAGATGTAAAACAAGAAGAAATGTAGGTTTGGGAGGTGCCAGGAACAATTTTGGCATAGCCAGAGAGTACCTCTTTCTGGCCAAACAGGGGCTCCCCTGGTGATCTGAGGCCTTTTCCTCAGCACATGTGGTCCCAGGAGCATGAAGGGACATAAAGGGGCAGCCTGACTCAGGCTGAACCTTGGGACCTTGGACTCACCTTCCCACTCCCTGCTCAGCCTGGGTCCTCTGGTGGGCAAAGTGAAGGAGTACCAGGTGGAGACCATCGTGGACACCCTGTGCGCCAACATGCGGTCAGACAAGGAGCAGCTGCGAGACATCGCTGGCATTGGTCTCAAGACCGTCCTCTCGGAGCTCCCCCCTGCAGCCACAGGTACCCAGGTCCCCAGGACTAGGTACTGTTAGTATTTGTCCTAGTTAATGGTAAAAAACAAAAAAATACTGAGGCACAGAGAGTTGAAGAGACATACCTGAGGTCACTCAGCTGGTAAGCAGGGCAGAGAATTCAGGCCCAGCTCTGTTTAAGTTCATGGTTCTGTGTCAGTTAGGAATGCTTTTAGCTCAAGTGATGAAATCTAACCAACGGCAGTTTAAAGAAATCAGGGGTGGTTTTTCCTCACATGGCAATCCTGGAGGAATCAGCCACTCCATTTTTGTAGCAATTCATTTAGTGGCTCAATATTGACAGGGTTCAGGTCTTGCCCCATGTCCCCTCCCTTTATAGGGAAAGCAGACGTTTTCCCAGAAGCCCCCAGATGACTTCCACTTATATCTCACTGGCAAGAGCTGGATCACCCAGCCACTCCCAGCAGCAAGGGAGGCAGGAAAGGAAGTGTTTAACTTTCCCTGCCTCCCCAGAGGAATGGGGAAAAGGAAGAAGGGCTTGGGTGTGTGAGTGCCACCCAGCAGCTCAGCCATTGGCTCTGCAGCTCCCCTAGCTGTCTCCTTTACTTTAGCCAGACTCTGGGTCAAACCTGGGACCTCTGGAGCCCTGGCAAGGTTCCCGGGGATCTGGGCTCAGGAACACAGCCAGAGCAGAGGCAGACCAGTGGTAAAGGCTGCCTTTCCCCCAGGCCAGGGCCTCACTGTGCCCACCTTGTTCCCTGTGCAGGCTCCGGGCTGGCCACCAACGTGTGCCGGAAGATCACGGGCCAGCTCACCAGTGCCATTGCCCAGCAGGAGGATGTGGCTGTGCAGCTGGAAGCCCTGGACATCCTCTCTGACATGCTGAGCAGGTGTGGGAGGCCACCCTGGGTATTGAGGAAGAGTGGGTAAAAGGGGACAGGAAGGGACTCAAATCACAGAGCTAGCACCTACTGCACAGCAAGCCCTGTGCTCGGGGCTCCTTAATCATCCCAGCAGCCTCGTAAAGGAGAATTCAATTGTCACAATTTTACAGGCTCTGAGAGGTGATGTGGTCACATGGTCAGTAAAACCTCCCACGAACACCTGCGCTAACCAGAAAAATGTCCGGTGCTGGCCTAGTGTTCGGAACATGCGGTTAGATCAGTCTTGGTTGTTCCTAGGGAGGAGTTCAGACATGTATAAAACTGTGAATGGAGTAAGCACAACAGTTAAGGATAAGAACAGGGCTGATAGGAGCTCAGAGGAGCCCCCAGCCCAGCTGGGAACGAGGAGCCTTCTAAAAGAGGGTGCTGCTAGAGTTGAGCCTTCGAGGAGGGGCAGGACTTAGCTGAGTTTGGGCAGGTATAAGGAGGATGCTAGAGGGGAGACTGCCCCCAGTCCGGAAGGCAGAGACAGGGGAAGACTTGGGGTCCCAGAGTCTGCCAGGGTTCGTGGGGCAGGCTATAATGTGGAGAGGTGGGTATGGAGAGATGAGGTGGAGGGCTGACCAGGAGCCATGGGGGTGGGGGTGAGTATTTGTGTGTTCCACTCTGATCTTTCTCTCTGCAGTGGAGAGTGGATGGGAGGGGATTGAACAGGCAGGGGACTGGTTAAAAGGCTACTATAGGGAAAGCAATTCGGGTTGTATTCAGGAGGTAGACTCCACTGGACTTGGAGTGGGCAAGAGAGGCAGGGACTAGAGGCTGACCTCTAGTATTCTGCCTTTAGAAATTGGCGGGGGCAGACAGAGGTGCTGTGATGGGGTGCACTCGGAGCCAGGAGCAGGTGTGTGGGGAGAAAGGTGATGGATTCAAGCTGGGGCATGTTGAACTTGAGGTTCCAGGGAGGCACCCACTCAACCACACACTCCATGAGGGCAGGTCCCGGGAACAGTCTGTCTTGTTCACCCTGGCTTCCATCACAGTCCCTGTCACTTAGCAGGGGAATAGACAAATGAAATCCAGGAGAGAGGGTTGGGTAGGACATAGAAATAAGGGAGGGTGAGGTCAGTGTGTTTGTGGAAAGTGAGAAAAGGTCTCAGGATGTTTATGGGACAGAAAATGCACGGGCCTCGTTTGAAGTTGTGGATAGAAGCTGCTGAGGCAGGCAGGGGCTGTGCTGTGTGCGCGGAAGCCATTCTCTGGTGGTGCCTCTTGAGCCCAGAGCTCAGCGTCTCCAAAGGCACTAGGGAGCCATGGAAGGAGTTAAGCAGAGGAGTGACCAGGTGAGAAGTAGATTTTACACTGCTCTGGTCTCAGCGAGGAGGATGGATAGAGGGGGATGGTATTGAGGCAAGGCCTAGACTTACAAGAAATAGGGACAGCCTTACTCGATCCCCCATGCTTCCCCCATCAGGTCCTTCTCCCTGGTCTGGGAGCCAGGCTTTGCACTGCTGAGAAGTACCTTTCTCTCTCCGCTTTGTCTCATGTAACAAAAGTAATTAAAATAATTCCTCCTCACAGTTGCAGGGCACCTCTTTTGCAAGGACCATTGAGTTGCCATAATCCTGGGAAGGAGGCCGGGAGAGAATGGGGAGAGGGGCGGAGCCTGGCCCAGGCTACCCGCGGGGTGCGACCGGCCTGATGCCCCCTCGTGTTCCCCAGGCTGGGTGCCCCGCTGGGCGCCTTCCACGCTAGCCTCCTGCACTGTCTGCTGCCACAGCTGAGCAGCCCGCGCCTGGCGGTGCGCAAGCGGGCGGTCGGAGCGCTTGGCCACCTGGCGGCCGTCTGCAGCACCGACCTCTTCGTCGAACTCGCTGACCACCTACTGGACCGGCTACCCGGCCCACGGGCGCCCACCAGCCCGGCTGCCATCCGCACCCTGATCCAATGTTTGGGCAGCGTCGGCCGCCAGGCCGGCCACCGCCTCGGTAAGGGGGCGGGGAGGGGCAGGGCCTGGGATGGTATGTTGGGCGGAGCTTAGGGGCGAGCCAATGACTCGATAAGGGGGTGGAGCTTGGGGCGCCGTGCCCCCCAGGTGGACCGCCTCCTTGGTAGGGAGGATGGGGCGGGGCCTGGACTGACATGGTGGGTGGGGCCTGGGGCGCGCTGCTTCCTCGGTTAGCTGGTGTGGCTGAAGCCCTTGGAACGCAGAGGTTGGGGCAGGGCACGCTTGAGAGGTGTGGGGCGGGCCCTGAGCTCGAGAAAACCACCCGGCCTGAGCTCCTGCCTAGTGCAGATGGTTCAGAGAAGAGGGTTGGATCAACCACTTCTGAGACCTGGGGACTGGCTGGTAATTACAATTTTAAGTCATGCCACTAAACTGTTAGACAATATTCTGTTCTCCCACTTTGACAAAGATATCTTAGTAACAGCCCGTGAGCCAAGTTTGAATTTTTAAGAAACAATTTAATGTGTATACAATAAACCGCACTATTTAAAGTGTACAATTCAGTGTGTTTTGACCTTTGTGTATATCCGTGAAACATTTCCATCACTCCCAAAAGCTTCCTTGTGTCCTTGCAGTCCAGCTCTCTCTGCCTTGTCCAGGCAGCCACTGGTCTGCTTTCTGTCACTATAGATTAGTTTTTTAGAAATGGAAAGCTGCAATCAGGTTTGACTGTATCCTCAGACACCTTGGAATTCTGACTATACCAAGACAGTTTGGATAGAATTGGCCTATGGTCAGCCTCTCCTAACCCCTGGCTCTCTCACGGCAAGCGGCCTTGCAGGCACACATGGGGACAACCCCAGCTGACATGGCCACACCCTGTCCCATTTCTCCCAAACAGCAGCCAGCCCTCAGCCATCCTTGGTTGCATGGACCTGGGAAAGAGGCCTGTGCAGGCTCGGACAAGGGGTCAGGATCCGTTGGGCGGGAAACTCTGGGGTCCCCAGATACCCACCCAGACAGAATGGAGTCTAGGAGTGCTGGGGGTCTCTAGGTCAGCATGTCTCTTCTTATACTGTGAGGAAGGATGTGGCTGGAGAAGGGCATGAGTGGGATGCTCTAAAGCCTAGAGACCAGGCAGGAACAGGAACCCCTCTTGCCTGGTCTATTAGGGCAGTACCTGCCTCCCATTTCTCCTGTCCAGGGACTTACAACCTAGTGAAGGAAATTAGGCCAGGATATGAATAATGGTTTTGATAACAGATACTACTTATCAAATGATTGCTTGTGCAGAACCTAGACTAAACTTATTTATTTTTTTGAGACAGAGTCTCACTCTGTTGCCCAGGCTGGAGTGCAGTGGTGCAAT
>NW_012116710.1:3919570-3929141 GCF_000951035.1 Colobus angolensis palliatus
GCGCCCAGCCAGCTATTTATCTTTATATAATTTATCTTCACAAAATCTCTGCCCAGGAGGCATTGTTATCCTTGTTGTGAAAATCAGCTAAGGTCAAAGAAATGTTGTGACCTGCCCAAAGTCCCATAGCAGGTGGGTGGCAGAGTCAGGGCTAGAACCCTGAACTATGAAACCTCTGAGTTGAATCTGCAGTGGTCAGGGCTGTCGGTGTGGCAGGGCTGTAGGTGCGGGGGGACAGGCTGAGTGCTGCGGGCTGGGGGAACTCCATGAGAGTGTCTGGCTTGGGTTCAGTGACCCACCTGGCCCTGCAGGGGCTCACCTGGACCGCGTGGTGCCCCTGGTGGAGGATTTCTGCAACCTGGATGATGATGAGCTCCGGGAGTCCTGCCTCCAGGCTTTTGAGGCCTTCTTGAGGAAGTATGTATGGCGGGATTGCCTGGGGACCCCTTTGGGAAGTTGGTGGGGATGCTGGCCTCAAAGCAGTAAAATTTCAGGACTCCCGTTGGGCCCTACCCCCTGCTCCCATCCTGACTGGATCCAGCAAAGCATTCCTCATCCTACCCCACAGGTGCCCCAAGGAAATGGGCCCTCACATGCCCAACGTGACCAGCCTCTGCCTCCAGTACATAAAACATGACCCCAACTACAACGACGACAGTGATGAGGATGAGGAGCAGATGGAGACAGAGGATAGTGAATTCAGTGAGCAAGGTTGGTGGATAGCCCATCGTTGGGGTTGGAGGGTGGAGGTGAGCACAGCCTTCCTGGGATCCTCCAGCCAAAGACAGTGGTCACATTTGATGCCCCTGTCCTGATGCCAGCTCTTCCTCAAGCTCCAGTCCCACCTGCTGTGACTGCATAGACCACAGTAATGATAGTAGTCACTGCTGTCATTTATTGAGCATTTGCTGGTTGTGTTCCTCACAATAACCCCAGAAAAACAGATATTATTACCCCGTGTTGCAGACAAGGACACATACTGAGAAGAGAGTGGCCTGAGATAACACAACTAGGAATTGGCATAGCTGGGCCTTGGAGCCAGGTTTGTCAGACTCCCCCACCTCTGCACTGCCACTGTGTACCCTTTTGTGAATGGCTTTCGGGAGATAATGTCTTTAACCCAGCAGAGGAAAGCCCTGATGGTGGAATGGCAGGCACTGGCAGAGGAGTGAGATATCTCAATGGGGGTGGACTTGATAGCTTCTTTCCTCCTGTGCCTGTGGTCCTGTCTGTCATTCAGATAGATTTCCAGGGCAGAGATGCCGCTAGGCCTGAAGGCAGAGCATAGATGGAGACGATGGATTTAGAACCTGATGGGGTACTTGGAACAAGATGGGATGGTAGATGAGATTGGACAGGCATGTGGGGGCCTTGAATGCCAAGCCAGGGAGGTGGGACACTTGTCAGTAATAGGGAGCTAAAGATGTGTGTTCATGGGTGGCCGCCTGTGGGGGTGACAGTGGTCCATCAGAGGGGATGGCTGCTGAGCTGCCCGCTGGCTGTGGCCCACTGTGGCTGCCCAGACACCACCCTGTGGGTCCAAGTGGTCCACAGAGTGGTATGGGCAAGGCCATGCTGGACTCTGAGCCTGTGCCTCGGGGCGCTCCCAGGCAAGACTGTCCTCCTCTGAGCCTCCTGAGTGCCTCCGCAGGTGATAGGTCTGGGCCTCGTGGGCCTGAATCTCAGCTCTGCTGTTCCTCGCTGCGTGCCCTGAGAGTCTCACCCCCTCTGAGCCTTAGTCTTGTCATCTGTAAAATGGGGCTCGGCAGTACCTTCACTTCTGAGGTGATGGTAAAGACTGCATGAGCCCTTGACTTTCAGGGAGATTGTGGGGTAGAAAGCCATACAAACCCAGCATTTCCTCTTTATTAGTCCTGCCTGGAAGCCTTTGAAATCGGGACCCTTGAGAGGCAGAGATCAGGCGAGAGAAGAGGCCAAAGGGAGGCTCTGTCCCTTCTCCCTTCTGGAGTCCCAGTAAACGAAGCATCACATAGCGAAACCTCATGCCAAAAGATGAGTTTCGTGGCCCAAATTGATTCTCCAAGTCTACACGACGACTTGGAAGTCTGTTTTTTCCCTGGTACAGTCCAGACAATTAAGGGTCTAGAGGCAGGGAGGACTCTAGTTTAACTCCAAGTATTTCCTTAACTTGGAGCAATCCATTTCCTCTCTCTAAACCCCAATTTCCTCACCTCTATAATGGGGAAATAATCCCTGTCTCAAAAGGTCATCATGAAGCTAAAATAAGATTATGGGTTTGACACGCTTAGCCCCATCTGTAGCACACAGTAGATGCCCGTTAAAAGGTAGGGAACGTTCCCCATAGGGTATCTATAAAAGCTGATCAGCAAAAGGTGAAGCCCCGGCTTCCTCTCCTCCCCATCCCTTCTCCCCCGAGCCGCAGACCTGTCCTGGGAGACGAGGGTTCCACGTGTGTCTTGTTCCTGCCCCAGAGAGTGAGGATGAGTACAGCGATGATGATGACATGAGCTGGAAGGTGCGCCGGGCAGCTGCCAAGTGCATCGCAGCCTTGATCAGCTCGCGGCCTGACCTGCTGCCTGATTTCTACTGCACCCTGGCACCTGTGCTCATCCGCCGCTTCAAAGAACGCGAGGAGAATGTCAAGGCTGATGTCTTCACCGCTTACATCGTACTGCTGCGGCAAACGCGGCCACCAAAGGGATGGCTGGAGGCCATGGAGGAACCCACCCAGACCGGCAGCAACCTCCACATGCTACGTGGACAGGTGGGTGTGCCTTCACCTCCACCCCTTACCCCCAATTTGCCCACCCAGCCACTCACTGTTAGTGTCCCTGGACTTGGAAACTCACCTGGGGAGAACATCCAGCTGTGGAAGGGAAGGGGTCCCCGGGGTAGGGGGCGAGAGCCAGCCAGGCTTCTGGAGTGTGGTAGTGACAGCCAACCTGCCTGGGTGACCTTGAGCAAGTTGCTTGGTCTCTCTGTACCTGTAAAATGGATGTGGGAAATATGCCTACCCTCCAAGGGTCTGTGTGCAGTCACCAAAAGCCTGGCACAGAGTGAAGGATGAGTGCTTGGGAGATACCTTGATGCCGACATCCTCCCTGGGGATGTGTCTGGCAAAGCCTCCTGGTAGTGTGCAGCCTGGCAGGTTTCTTTGGTGGTCCCTGACCTTGACTTCCCACTCCTGTCCACAGGTGCCCCTTGTGGTCAAGGCCCTGCAGCGGCAGCTTAAAGATCGGAGCATCAGAGCGCGCCAGGGATGCTTCAGCCTCCTCACCGAGCTGGCAGGCGTCCTCCCCGGCAGCCTGGCTGAGCACATGCCTGTGCTGGTATCAGGTAGGCTGGACTGCAACCAGGTATCTGCTGTTCTGGGCCACTTCCAGAACCCAGACCCCACCCCTGAGTTGAGCCACCAATTTCTGAGAGAGTCTGGGACCCAGTCCCAGGCTCAGTCCCTGGTCAGGAGTCTCCAGTGGCCTCCCACTACCAGCAGTGAGAACAAGGCTGGTTCCAATGAGTTCCCTGGACATGTTTCCCTCAACCCTGGCCACTGGTCAGTGCTGACTTCTTGGAAACTTCTGTAGAAGAGTTTAGGTGCTTCAGTCCAGCTCGGGCACCTGTAGGTACCCCAGCCTTGCTTCCAGGGAGGGCCGCGTTGCATCAGAGGCGGTGGCCTCATAACCCTTGCACTCACCCTACAGGCATCATCTTCTCGCTGGCCGACCGCTCCGGCTCCTCCACCATCCGGATGGATGCCCTGGCCTTTCTGCAGGGGCTGCTGGGCACCGAACCAGCTGAGGCCTTCCACCCACACTTGCCCACCCTCCTGCCACCTGTGATGGCCTGTGTGGCTGACCCTTTCTATAAGATTGCAGCCGAGGCCCTGGTGGTGCTACAGGAGTTGGTGCAGGCCCTGTGGCCGCTGGACAGGCCTCGGATACTGGATCCTGAGCCGTATGTTGGAGAGATGTCTGCGGTTACCCTGGCGCGACTCCGTGCCACTGACCTGGACCAGGAGGTGAAGGAGCGGGCCATTTCCTGCATGGGCCACCTTGTAGGCCACCTGGGTGACCGGCTTGGGGATGAGCTGGAGCCTATATTACTGCTCCTCCTGGACCGCCTGCGGAATGAGATCACCCGGCTGCCTGCCGTCAAGGCGCTTACGCTGGTGGCTGTGTCCCCACTACAGCTTGATCTACAGCCCATCCTGGCCGAGGCACTGCCCATTCTGGCCTCATTCCTGCGGAAGAATCAGCGGGCTTTGCGACTGGCCACACTGGCAGCCCTGGATGCCCTGGCCCAGAGCCAGGGCCTCAGCCTCCCACCGTCTGCCGTGCAGGCTGTGCTGGCTGAGCTGCCTGCCCTGGTCAACGAGAGTGACATGCATGTGGCCCAGCTGGCTGTGGACTTCCTTGCCACAGTGACCCAGGCCCAGCCAGCCTCTTTGGTAGAGGTCAGTGGCCCTGTGCTCTCAGAGCTGCTGCGGCTGCTGCGTTCGCCCCTGTTGCCAGCCGGGGTTCTGGCAGCCGCTGAAGGCTTCCTGCAGGCCCTGGTGGGGACCCGTCCCCCGTGTGTGGACTATGTCAAACTCATCAGCCTGCTCACTGCTCCTGTTTATGAGCAGGCTGTGGATGGTGGGCCTGGCCTGCACAAGCAGGTGTTCCACTCATTGGCCCGGTGTGTGGCAGCTCTCTCAGCTGCCTGTCCCCAAGAGGCGGCAAGCACAGCCAACCGTCTGGTCTGCGATGCCAGGTCGCCCCACTCCAGCACAGGGGTCAAAGTCCTGGCATTCCTGTCGCTGGCTGAGGTGGGTCAGGTGGCTGGGCCAGGCCCCCAGCGGGAGCTAAAGGCAGTGCTCCTGGAAGCCTTGGGGTCATCCAGTGAGGATGTGAGGGCTGCGGCCTCCTATGCACTGGGCCGCGTGGGTGCTGGCAGCCTGCCGGACTTCCTGCCCTTCCTGCTGGAGCAGATCGAGGCTGAGCCCCGACGACAGTACCTGCTGCTGCACTCACTTAGGGAGGCCCTGGGGGCCGCCCAGCCTGACAGCCTGAAGCCCTACGCTGAGGACATCTGGGCCCTGCTGTTCCGGCGCTGCGAGGGCGCCGAGGAGGGTACCCGGGGGGTGGTGGCCGAGTGCATTGGGAAGCTGGTCCTTGTGAACCCTTCGTTCCTTCTGCCCCGCTTCCGGAAGCAGCTTGCTGCAGGTAGGCACACAGGTGTGGGCAAGGCAACCCAGCGCGGAGGTGGGCAGTTTGCCACTGAGCATCCAAGCAGCTGGGGCCGAGTGAGCTATTTCAAGTCATTGGGTACAAGAATCATGGTATCTATGCGACAGAGGCAAGGAAGCTACAGAGGAACACACAGTGATACCTAAGACTTAAAGGCTTCCTTCTATGGGACTGTGGGATAGAAGGGACAGAGTCCTTGATAGGTCCCTACCACAAATACACTTAAAAATCTCATGATGTTGGCGAGGCATGGTGGCACATGTCTGTAATCCCAGCACTTTGGGAGGCTGAGGTGGGTGGATCACTTGAGCCTAGTAGTTTGAGACCAGCCTGGGCAACATGATGAGACCCCGCCTCTACGAAAAAAAAAAAAAAATACTCATGATGCCAACTTCATAATCCTTGATATGGACAGTAGCTTAGTGCTCCACACAGAGGTCAACAAAAACAGTTTTCTGAGTAGCCATAGACTGCAACCTGCAGAGGGTCAGCTCTTTTCAGCTAGCCTGAGCCATGAGCAGATGTCAGTATGGACTGGGACAGGCTGACATGCCCCTGAGGCTTGGGGAGGGCTGGGCAAAAACCAGGAGGGGCAGGCGTTTTGGTTTGTCACGTTTTGGCACACCAGGTATCTCAGCTTCAGGAGGTGGAAAGCAGGCAGGTGGGGTCGTGGGGCTCCTAGGAAAGGGAGAGTCCCCAGAATGAAAGGCCAGTGGGCTTCAAGCTGGCCAGCTGGCCCCTTACGGAACCAGTGTATGCTCTGGTTGATAGAACGCAGGTACAGTGTTTGGTACGCTGTGTGGTACCTACAGGAATTAATACTGAGTAAGTTGAGAGCTGCTGCTGTTACTAGGTATGTTAGTGATTTCAGTTAAGGCTTTCTTGGGTTGCTGGGTTCATAAGAAGCAGTTGTCTGGCCTCATGACTGTAGAGGGAAAAGAACATTGTTGAGAACACTATCTATTACATCACACAAAGAACCTTGACAGACGAGAGTCTTAAGGTGCAGAGGAGCCCTGCTTTGCCTAAACACCTATTTGTTTCTGTCCCACGTATTCTGTTGAACCAGCCACCTGGTCACATTTCCTTTTTACCACCAACTGCTGGGAAGCTTAGAGCCAGATGAGTGGCCTGCTTCTAGTAGGTTCCTGGAACTTCCTAACTGACGCTGTCTGTACGTCTTCCTTCTAGTCTCCTTCTCACTTCCCTGCCTTCAGTCGTCCTTGGCCTTGTTCTTGTTTTCAGTTCACTTAATCTTACTCTCTTGTGCCTGTCTTCATCAGCCACCCTAAATCTTCCTGGGAGCCAGTCAGGCTGGCAAGAGAAAGAGGTAAAAGCTAAAAGTCTGAGTTCAGTAACTTCCATTCCTTCATGCCTTAGCACCAATTGATAAACTTTTCCTTGAGGCTGAACGTAAAGCCTGTGTAGTGGAAGCACCTTAGCCCGCTCGCTGCAGTGTGCTGGGGGTTGGGTGGGGGGCAAGGGGGGCAAGCCACCGAGGAGAGGTTCAGGCAGGTGGAGCATCCACCCATTTGTTTCTTTCATTAAGGGAATGTCCTCCCCCTCTTTATTCAGCTTCTCTACTCAGAAAGCAAGCAGCAGAGCACAAGTAAGCGAGCTCTCCGTGACCGAGCCTGGAGATGATCAGAGTTCTGTTAGGCCCCCCTGACCACCAGCCAGAACGCAGGCCTAGGGGGAAGGGCCCAGCCAGGAATTCTGGATCTGCTGTGTGGCCTTAGACATGAACTTATCCTCTCTGAGTCTCTCTTTTCTCATGTGTCAAAGAGATTATTTTTATTGGTGATTTTAATACTGTTTTATCATAATTAATAGGATCATTGTTAGGACTAATTGAGATAACATGTCTGAAAAATCCCAAGGCCTGAGGGAAAGTCTTTGTCGGAGCAGTTCCTGTCTTGGTTATCGGTTCCCTGTTTGCAACCGGTGGTGTGGTTACCTAAGCACTGGCAGTCCTACTGTTTCAGCTGCAGCATGAAGGATTGAGGGGAGATTCAAGGCTGCCAAAGGAAATGGTAGAATCCACTTTCCCAGAGATGGGGAGGGGGTACAGGTCTGTCTTCCAGGGAAGCAGGGGGAGGAGCCTCAGCACCTTCTGACCTGTAAGCATCCAGGTTTGCCCCCTGCCCCTCACTGACTCACCTCCACCTCTTCTTGTTCTGCAGGTCGGCCACACACCCGGAGCACCGTCATCACAGCAGTCAAGTTCCTTATCTCAGACCAGCCCCATCCCATTGACCCCCTCCTGAAGAGCTTCATCGGTGAGCACCTCCCTGCTGCCTCCCCCACCTTGTTCAGTGCCCCCAACCAGTCCTTGAGCTCGGGCTGATGTTTCCTACCCAATAGCCAAGGGCAGTGGGAGACCCGGGAGGCATGCCCATGATGGGCAGCAGGGCCTGGCCCTCCAGTTAAAAGGCCTGGGTTCACATCCCTACCTCCCTACTGCCACTAAATCATGGGTGGGCCTGGCATGTCCATCACACCTCTAAGCCTCGCTTTCCTCATCTGTCAAATGGACGTGAGAAACTCTTATTATCTGCATCTTCTAGAATTGTCCTGGAGGCCCATGGGCAACTGAGGGAGAAGATGCTTCATAAACATATAGACTCTTGGGAATGGAAAACCACCAGCCTCTCACATGCCTTAGCTTTTGTGGGCCCTAAAGTGGGGCAGGGAAGAGTGCTCCCCCTGCCACCCTGCCCACTAGATCGCCTCTGTCTGAGGGATCTTCTGGCCTGAGGAGCCCAAGCAGCCTTCACTGTGAGGAGAGGAACTGAGACCTCCCAACACTTTGGGCGGCCAAGGCATGTGGATCACCTGAGATCAGGAGTTCAAGACCAGCCTGGCCAACATGGTGAAACCCCGTCTCTACTACAAATACAAAAATGAGCCAGGCGTGATGGCGGGCACCTGTAATCCCAGCTACTCTGGAGGCTGAGGCAGGAGAATCACTTGAACCCAGGAGGCAAAAGTTGCAGTGAGCAGAGATTATACCACTGCACTCCAGCCTGGGTGACAGAGCAAGACTCTCTCTCAAAAAAAAAAAAAAAATTAGGCATGGTGGCAGGGGGAGACTGCCACCACTAAAGAAAAAAAAAAAAAGTGTTGATCCTCATCTGCCAGGGGCCTGTTGTGTGAGACCAAGGGGTCAGCAGATGTGACCACGTTCTGCACTGGAGAACATGTGCAGAAGTTCTAGCAATGTCATCGGCAGCAACTTTGTCCCTTGCCCTAGTGCAGTGGGCACGTGCCCCACCACCCCCCCAGCCTGATTTCCTCCATCATGAGGGAGCTGCCCTTGATGGGCACCACTAGCGATTTCACCTGGGGTTCCTGTTTGCTTTAGAACATTTGAACTGGTTTTTGAGCTCTCACTGTGTGTCAGGTACCACATCGGACCCTTTAATATACCTCATCACAGTGGTGCTCACAGCTTCCTGCGTGGTGTGTAGGACTGGCCCCATTTTACATGTGAGGAAACGAACTCAGAGCTGGGATGTGAACTCGGGTCTTACCAGTTCCCCACAGCTGTGTTCTCACAGAGAATGGGGAACCTGGGAGCCAATGCAGCACCATTGAAAGGGGCCCAGAAGAGGCTGCTGGCTCTGAGCTTGCATCCTGTTCTGCTGGGAGCCTTCCTGCCCTTCCCAGTGCATCACATCAGGGGCACATAGAGGTGGCTTGTCCCCTGACTGGTGATGGTAACTTTGATCACCCAGTTCAGATGGATACTGCCAGGGTTTCTGTCTACTCTAAAGTTTCTCTTTTTTCCTTTGGAATGAATACGAATTTTTGAGTACATAAAATAAGTATTTTATGTAAACATCCTTGTTCTCATCAATTTTTTGCCCACTAGGTTTAGCATCCACGGTTGTGTCTTGCCTGAGTCAATGATTACTGTGATATTTGCCAAATGGTGACTTTCTAGTTCCATTATTCTTTCCATAGTTATAGGTTTGCATTCTACTGTCTGGAAGAACTTTTTCTTCTCTTGCATTTATTTATTTATTTATTCATCAATTTATTTGTCATTAGAGACTCATGGCCTCTTCCTACTTCATTCTGTGGGTTATAACCTATTACTGTCTTTAATTTTGATGCTCAAGATTGTCTCAGATTTGGCCATTGGGAGCCCTTCAAGCTGGTTCCTATTTTCTATTGACATGTTTCCTTTTTTTTTTTTTTTTTTCAGAGTCTCGCTCTGTCACCCAGGCCGGAAGGCAATGGCACAGTCATGGCTGACTGCAGCCCTTGCCTCTCAGGCTCAAGCAATCCTCCCACTTGAGCCTCCCGAGTAGCTGGGACTACAGATGTGCGCCAGCCACCACGCCTGTGTACTTTTA
>NW_012116710.1:3929261-3935376 GCF_000951035.1 Colobus angolensis palliatus
TGGGTTATAACCTATTACTGTCTTTAATTTTGATGCTCAAGATTGTCTCAGATTTGGCCATTGGGAGCCCTTCAAGCTGGTTCCTATTTTCTATTTACATTTTTTTTTTTTTTTTTTTGAGAGACAGAGTCTCACTCTGTCACCCAGGCCGGAAGGCAATGGCACAGTCATACCTTACTGCAACCCTTGCCTCTCAGGCTCAAGCAATCCTCCCACTTGAGCCTCCCGAGTAGCTGGGACTACAGATGTGCGCCAGCCACCACGCCTGTGTACTTTTAAAATTTTTTTTGTAGAAACAGGGTTTTGCTGTGTTGCCCAGGCTGGTCTCGAACTCCTAGGCTTAAGTGATCCACTCACCTTGGCCTCCCAAAGTGCTGGGATTCCAGACGTGAGCCCCCGTGCCCAGCCTCCATCATTCTCTTAAGTGTATCCTTGCTTTTGGCACAATGAGATGCTCCAGATTCATCGCAAACCTTTTCTGCACCAGTCCTGGAATCAGCCATTTCTCCAAGGAGTCCTGATTTCTTTTAGTGGAGAATGGTATTTAGAATCCAAGATCTGGACACTAGATGTGCCTATTGCTATTGGGGCCTCATTGCTTCTAGGCCCTCTCAGCAGACAGAACTAGAAAATGCACGTCTGTATGCAGAGACACAAACATGCACGTGTATATCTGTGCTTCCAGATGCACATTCATGCACGTCTTTCTTTGTCCCTCCTTCTTTCCCTCCCTGCCTCTCTTTCTGTTTCTCCTCCCTGTCTTCTACCTACCTACCCACCTATCTTGAAAACCTTGAGTTCATAGCTGCCTCCTATTGCAGTCTAGCCCCCTTTCCATATCTGTAACTCCTTTCTCTTACAGTAAGAAACCCAGCTCCCATTATCTACAAGATATTTATTTTCTTAATCCTGAAATACACAGAAAGTAGTCTGAGAATTGCTGACTCTTATCTCTGTGAAAATTAATATTCATGGGTAGTTTTTTTGTCTTCCACTAGAGGGCAGCTAGTCAAAATACTCAAAGAGGCTTGGTTTGTTTTCTCCTTCATAACCTGGGTGGTTACGTGGATCATTTTAAATACAGTTTTGTTTGTTTGTTTGTTTATTTGTTTGTTTTTGAGGACGGGTACGGTGGTTCACTCCTGTAATCCCAGCACTTTGGGAGGCTGAGGCGGGAGGATCACCTGAGGTCAGGAGTTCCAGACCATCCTGGCCAACATGGTGAAACCCTGTCTCTACTGAAAATACAAAAAATTAGCCAGGCGTGGTGGCGGGCGCCTGTAGTCCCAGCTACTCGGGAGGCTGAGGCAGGAGAATGGCGTGAACCTGGGAGGCGGAGCTTACAGTGAGCTGAGATCGCACCACTGCACTCTAGCCCGGGCGACAGAGCGAGACTCTGTCTCAACAACAACAACAACAAAAAGCCGGGTGTGGTGGCACACGCCTGTAATCCCAGCTACCTGGGAGGTTGAGGCATGAGAATTGCTTGAATCCGGGAGACGGAGGTTGCAGTGAGCCTAGATTGTGCCACTGTACTTCATCCTGGGCAACAGAATGAGACTGTCTTTTTGACTCAAACAAACAAACAAATAAATAAATAAATAAATACAGTTTTTTGCATTTTGGTTTTATATTTAGGGATTCCCCCATCCTTGATTTTCTTTCTTTTAAAGTATATAAAACATTAACAATTCTAAAATGTTTCAACTATAATGGCTGGGCATAGTGGCTCATGCCTATAATCCTAGCACTTTGGGAGGCTGAGGCAGGAGGATCACTTGAGTCCAGGAGTTCGAGACCAGCCTGGGCACCATAGTGAGACCCCCCCATCTCTTAAAAAAAATTTTTTTTACCAAACCAACATGGCACATGTATACCTATGTAACAAACCTGTATGTTGTGCACATGTACCCTAGAACTTAAAGTATAATAATAATAAAATTTTTTTAAGTTTAAATTCTATATTATAGTCCCTTTTCTGTTACTATAGCAGAATACTACAGATTGGGTAATTTATAAAGAAGAGAAGTTTATTCCTCACAGTTGTGGAGACTGGGAGGTCCAAGAACATGACACCAGCATCTGGTGAGGGCCATCCCATGGTGGAAGGGAGGGCAGAAGTGAGTATGGGAGACAGAGAGATGAGATGGGGGCTGAGCTTCTCCTTTAACAGGAGCTCCCTCCCATGAAAACTGACCCACTCCTGTGGTGACCGCATTAATCCATGCCTCAGGGCTTCACCTTCACGCCCTTATCACCTCTCAATACTATTACCATGGCAATTAAGTTTCAACATGAGTTTTGGTGGGCACATTCAAATCATAGCACTGTACAAGTCTGGGCACAGCGGCTCATGCCTGTAATCTCAGCAATTTGGGTGGCCAAGGTGGGTGGATCACTTGAGGTAAGGAGTTCGAGACCAGCCTGGCCAACATGGTGAAACCCCGTCTCTACTAAAAATACAAAAATTAGCCGGGCATGGTGATGCATGCCTGTAATCCCAGGTACTTGGCAGGCTGAGGCAGGAGAATCACATGAACCTGAGAGGTGGAGGAGGTTGCGGTGAGCCGAGATCACACCACTGCACTCCAGCCTGGGCAAGAGAGTGAGACTCTGTCTCAAAAACAAAACAAAAACATAGCACTGTACAAAAAGGAGTATCCTGAGAAGTGCTGGTGACTTGACCGCTCTGATCTTCAAGAACCTCACCTGCAATACCAAGTTAACATTCACCGAGTTCATCCTCTGTGCCAGGCACTCTGCTATGTGCCTTCAATGCATTACCACATTAAAAAATTTTTCTTTTTTTTTTTTTTTCAAGATAATGCTGAGGCACCACATTTTAAATTGTAAAAACAGTCCTATAGCATAGGTTCTATTATGACTCCCATTTTACAGATGAGGACATTGAGGCTCTCCAAGGCCCCACAGTTAATTAGTAGAGCTGGAATGGAAGCCAGGTCAGCCTCGAGCCCACATTCTTATCTGGTCTTTGAAGGGTTGTTTGTGCCTGGCACAAAGTACATGTTCACCACTCCCAGCTTACCCCCATTCAGCCAGTTCTGCACATGCACAGTAACCAGATGGCCGGGGCGGTGAGGGGGGTGACTTTGTGCTGTGGCTATGCATCCCCCGCACCCCTCATGTTCTTCTGCCAGGAGAGTTCATGGAGAGCCTGCAGGACCCAGATCTGAATGTGCGCCGTGCGACTCTGGCTTTCTTCAACTCAGCTGTGCACAACAAGCCCTCGCTAGTCCGGGACCTGCTAGATGACATCCTGCCCCTCCTCTACCAGGAGACAAAGATCCGCCGGGACCTCATCCGAGAGGTGTGGAGCAGAGCTGGGGACCCTGGGGAAGCTGGGGGTGATGCCACCTCTCATGCCTCACTGGTAGGGCATTATTATCTCATCAGAGCAGGTGCTGGGGCCACATGCCTTGGGTCAAGTCCTGCCCTGACTCCCAGCCGTGAGACCCCAGCCAGGGCAACCTGATCATCTCTGAGCCTCAGTTACTCTTCGTGAGCACATGAGGGTGCTAACTGTGTCTGCATCGTAGGGTTGCTGTGGCAATTCGGTGAGTGAGGTCCTGTAAGTGTTTAGTACCACCGCAGGCGCACAACCAGCGCCCAGTAAATGTTGACGTTTGGCAGGTGTTCACTGAGCATCTGCACTGAGCCCAAGTGCCAGGACTTAGGGTTGAACTTGATTTGGTTTCTGCCACCAAGGAGCTCATCATGGCCCCCTAAAGGAGAGAGATGCCCACTCTGCTGATTACAGACAGCCCCCTCCTTACAATGGTTCAACTTTACAATGGTGCAAAAGCAGTAGCATTCAGCAGGCTCCTCACCTTATGATGGGATTGCCTCTGGAAACCAACTTATGATGGACCTATTGTGACATAATCCCATCATACACCAAGAATGCATTTAACTTAGAGCCCACCTGGTAAAGTAAGGATTCAAGGGGCAAAGGTTAAAGGTGATTTAATAAGTTTCAGCTATGGAATACTAGCAGCATTGAAGCCCTTTAAGCTGGGCTTTGAAGGGTGAAAAGGTGTTTACCATTAAAACAGGGCTTCATGGTTGAAAGCTTCAGAAAGGCCTGGGTGTCTTTTTTGTTGTTTTTTTGAGACAGGGTCTTGCTGTGTCACCTAGGCTGGAGTGCAGTGGCACAGTCACAGCTCACTTGCAGCCTCGACCTCCTGGGCCCAAGTGATCCTCCCACCTCAGCCTCCTGAGTAGCTGGGACTACAGGTGTGTACCACCACACCTAACTAATTTTTTGTATTTTTTTTGTAGAGATGGGGTTTCACCATGTTGCCCAGACTGGTCTCAAATTCCTCCTGCCTCAGCCTCCCAAAGTGCTGGGAGGACAGCCATCATGCCCAACCTACCTGGATTTTAAATTCCAGTTCAGCCACTTACAAGCAGTATATGCTTAACCTGTCCAACTCAGTTAATTAACCTGCCCAACTCAGTTTCCTCATCTGTTAAATGGGATCAATAATATTTATTTTTGCGATGGAGTCTCGCTCTGTCACCCAGGCTGGAGTGCAGTGGCACGATCTCAGTTCACTGCAACCTCCGCCTCCCTGGTTCAAGAGATTCTCCTGCCTCAGCCACCTGAGTAGCTGGGACTACAGGCATGTGCCACCACGCCCGGCTGATTTTTTTTTGTACTTTTAGTAGAGATGAGGTTTCACCATGTTAGCCAGGATGGCCTCAATCTCCTGACCTCGTGATCCGCCTGCCTTGGCCTCCCAAAATGCTGGGATTACAGGCGTGAGCCACTGTACCTGGCCAGTAACATTTACTTCTGATGGCATTTGTGATGCTTGAATGAAACGTCATCCATCAAGCACTCAGTACAGTGCCTACCACTCAGACAGTGCCTGCTCAGCGGATTATAAGAATAATTGTTCTTATTGCCACTATTATCACCAAGGGGAAAGGATACTGCAGGCTGAGCAAAGGCATGGAGACTTGAGAGTATAAGGCATGATTTGGGGCCGGTGTGCAGTGTGGAATAGAGATGTGGGGTTTATAGCAGAAACTAGAAGAGGTGTCCTTACACCCTGGGGCCATATCCCCAACCTTCATCCCTCCTGCAGGTGGAAATGGGTCCCTTTAAACATACAGTGGACGATGGGCTGGACGTGCGGAAGGCGGCCTTTGAGTGCATGTATTCACTGCTTGAGAGCTGCCTGGGCCAGCTGGATATCTGCGAGTTCCTGAACCACGTGGAGGATGGGCTGAAGGACCACTACGACATCCGGGTAAGACCAAGCCCCCTGCCAGATCTATGTGCCCCTGTACCAAGTGATAGTCAGGCACCACTGGGGCCATACTTATTTGTCCTTGCTCGCTACTCCAGGCACCCAGTGAAGATAGCTGCATTGTTGTTTTCTGATAAGAAAAGGAACCTGTGCCTCAGATACCTTTGGTGGGAGTCTACACTGGGCAGGCTCTTTGGAGGATGGTTTGGCAGCAACCAGAAAAAAAAAATTGTCCAGGTGTGGTGGCTCATGCCTGTAATCCTAGCACTTTGGAAGGCTGAGGCAGGAGGATGGCTTGAGCCCAGGAGGTTGAGGCTGCAGTGAAACGTGATCGCACCACTACACTCCAACCTGGGCAACACAGTGAGACCCTGTCTCAAAATAAAATAAAATAATTAATTAATTAATTAATTAATTAATTCCCAGATGAAACTTTTGACCCAGCAGGGCACTTTGAGCTGTGGAATACTAGCAGCACTGAGGAGCGGGCTGCATCTCTTCACGTTGTGACCTGAAAGAGCTCCAAGCCCCACTGTTGAGTGGCAAGAGCTAGTTCCAGAAGTCAGGGCCATTTTCTTACCAGAGAGAATGAGGCTGGGGCTGGTGGAACAGTGCAGAGACTTCAGTTTCTTCATTTTATATCTTTCTATATCATTTTTTAAAATTTTAAAGTTTATTCACATATATAATAGAAATCATTTCTAATTGTGGTGAAATATTAATAATACAAGTTACTATCTTCACTTTTTTTTTTTTTTTTTTTGAGACAGGGTCTTGCTCTGTTACCCAGGCTGGAGTGCAGTGGTATGATCTCAGCTCGCTGCAACCTCTGCCTCCCA